>NC_057804.1:123843076-123851234 GCF_018294505.1 Triticum aestivum
GTCGCCGAGCCCCGCCGGAGCCGCCGCCCCGCCGGACGAGCCTCACCGGAGGTACCCGACCCCGCCGCCGGTTTTTTTTTTAAAAAATAAGCCCTTCTGTTTTTTTAGAAAAACCCTAGATCGTTTTTTTAGATCGGTTTATTTTATTTCCCCGGTTTATTTACATAGCAAACGTCCATTCGTCCGTTCGTTTTAATGAACGTGTTCACTGTTTAGTTTCTGCTAACGAATGTTCGTTCATTTAGCCGTTCGTCGTTTTCTTTTTATCAGATTTATTCCGCGATTATTCTGATCGCGATTTCTGATCTGATATTCAAACCTGTTTATCTTTTCGCTCGTTTATCAGAATCAGGCGATTCAAGCGCCTGGAGTTTCATCTCGAAACCCTCTTTCCGAATAATCAACTCAAACAAGATTTTTGTTCTGTAAAATTTGACTTAGATACATATTAGCAAAACGAAGTTGTTTCTTTTGCCATTTGAGTTTCGTTGCTTCGTTTGATTTGATTCTTTTTGCAAACCGGAGTTCTTAAGTTGAACTCTCCGGTCAAACTCTTTTAGTTGGAGTTCTACTTGTGCATCTTGATTGTTGCTTATGTATGCTATTGTTTGCTTGTGATAGAATTCCCGGAGTGCGAAGCGTGTTACTACGAGTCACTAGGATTCCCGGATCGTCAGCAGGGCAAGTAACACATTGATCATATTCTTTTCATACCCAGTTTTTCTTATGCATTAGTTTCAGTCCTCAAACATTGCATGATTAGGATGCCTTTAACATGTGGGCATTGGGAAGTAGTTGGTGAGGTAGAACCTATTGTCATGTTTTATTATCAAACCCTTGGGAGTTACTTCTACGTTATGCTTATATTGCCATGCTATGCTCGTAGACGTGGATTGGGTTTGAGTGATATCCATGACAGATGTGAGATTGTTAATTAATGGTTTACTTAAGGTGGCAACTTTAATACACATCTGGGTGGATTGAGGCACCTGGGGTATCCAGTGATTGCCTGTTTTATTTTTGGAAATCCCGGGGTTACCGTGTGATTCTCCTATGGACCGCCACCCAGGCTCAAAGGGAACTGAGTCTATTCATGCTAGAAACTTTCGTGTGCAGCCGCAAGCTATTATGGGCTCTAGCATAGCTGAGTAAGTTGCGTGAAGCTCTTGAAGAGGTGGATCAGCAGGTAGTGGGTTTGTAGGTTTGGTATGGTCTGCCCGGAGTAGAGAGTTAATGCTTCTGAAAGACTGTGTCTCGGTCATCCATCTCTCAAACACCATGTAGTGCGAGAAATCAACGGAGGCGATCGAGTCTTGCGGGGAAAAGTGTGCAAACCTCTGCAGTGTGTACAATCTAATCATGTTTAGCCGTGTCCCCGGTTATGGACAATTCTGAGTATCTAGTACTTGAGTATTCACATGTATCTCAACACTCTTAAATTAATATTGCTTGGGTTGTTAACTAGTTTTAATTGGGATCAATGAGTTGGGGTTACCTTCTCAAATGATGTTTCAACCACCATGATAGCTAAATTAAAACTGATTCCTTTGAAGTAGGGAAAAATTGGCTTTTCGCAAAACTGTAACCATAGAGCCTTCCACCAGCCAAATATGCATGTAGTGATAGTATTATTCTGTTATTGCTCTTTTGTGTTATATTGCCAGCATATTCCATGTGCTGACCCATTTTCGGGCTGCAACATATTATGTTGCAGACTTTTCAGACGAGGAGTAAGGTTCCTAGGCATTGCCGTGCAGCTCAGTTATGCCGTTGGAGTTGATGGACTCACTTTATCTTCCAAGCCTTCCGCTGTTATCGCATTAGATGGCCTTAAGCCATATTATTGTAATAAGTTCTCTTTTGAGACATTCGATGTAATAAGTGTGTGATTGCTACTCTGTTATAAATCCTTCGAAGTACTGTGTGGTGTCAGCATTACTGATCCAGGGATGACACCTGAGCATAGAGACTTGACCATCTGAGGTCGGGTCGCTACAAGATGGTATCAGAGCACACGCTGAGTGTACGACACGACCACTAAGATAAACCATAGGTCACACTTCTCTTCTCATTTCTGACTCCTCTTCTTTTCCACTCTTTAGGATGAAGGAGATGAAGACCAAGTTTGCACAACCAGATGAAGACACACCTTTTGGACGCCACTTGAAGGAAGTCACTAGGTACTGGAATATTGGAATACGGAGCTTCACTGGGACGAACAACGCCACTCTACCGGAGGAAGAGCGCTGGATGATTCAAGTACGAGTTCCAGGAAGAATGTTCTCGCCAAATTCTAAACCTATAGAGTTTTCTTTCGAAGCACCCACTTGGAGCCTTGGCAAGAGTATGGCAGCTCATATTACCACGGGACGCATTGGAGAATCTACAACAAGGAACTAGAGGATACCACCTATCAAATATGTGGGCGCCGAGATGAACAATGGGAGATGATCAGCACCAGGAAGGATAGATCTGTTGCAGCCTTTATCCAGGAGCAAAACCAGCACATTCGACGTTAGGAGAACCAGATGTGCGCAGACATGATCGAGTTGAAGAAGGCGAAGACCAGGATCATCGAGCTGGAGGAAGAACTTAAGTTCACACGCGATGGATATGAGGAGGAAATCAAGACCCTATTGGAGAAGAATGATGACCTAGTTGGGAAGATCGGAATCTTTATGGGAGGACCAGTTCCGAGAGAAGACCTCATTTGTCCAAACAACTACATCATCATCGACGACACCGACTCAGATTCAAGTGATGATGATTACGAAGATGAAGCTGGAGCAGACATCATGGATTCTTCCACCGATCAAAATTTCTAGATGACCACCATATGATAATAGCATTTCCCCCATGTAACTAGTAGTAGTGAGCACTTTTGCGATAGTCCTAGACCATTTTGTATGCCCTTGCTTGATTGATTGAATGAATGCTTGTGTTTGCCTCATATACATATGGGTAGTGTTTCTCCCCTAGATCTCTTCTATTCTAATCTCTTCCATCTAAAACCCACCAGATGCCTCCGAGGAGAGACCCCGAGTTTGTTTTCCCACCAGAGATCACCCAGTTGATCCAGCAGCAGAATGCCTTGCTCCAATTGCTAGTTCAGAACCAGGGCAATGCCAATAACAACAATGCCAACAACAACAACCCGCCGCTAGTGGATAACCTCGCCCGTTTCTTAAGGTTGCAGCCGCCGGTGTTCTCCAGTAGCATCGAGCCAATAGTTGCAGATGATTGGCTACGTCGTATTGGAAGGGAGTTAACACCGCAGGATGCACAGATGCTGAGAAGGTGCGTTTTGCCGCACACCAACTAGATGGACCTGCAGCAGCATGGTGGGAGAATTTCACAACCACCTATCCTATCGACACTGTCACATGGGCTCAGTTTCAGCAGGCTTTTTGCACTGCCCA
The DNA here is from genome assembly GCF_018294505.1 of Triticum aestivum. Lineage (NCBI taxonomy): Eukaryota > Viridiplantae > Streptophyta > Magnoliopsida > Poales > Poaceae > Triticum > Triticum aestivum. The sequence continues at coordinate 123,846,496 of NC_057804.1, forward strand.
TGTCTCGACTGGAGCTATGCAGATGAAGAAGCGTGAGTTTCGCAACCTACGCCAGGGGAATCATACTGTTGGCCAGTACGTGGATGAGTTTAGCAAGTTATCACGTTATGCCCCTGATGATGTGGCCACAGATGCCGCGAAGCAGGAGAAGTTTATGGAAGGGCTGAATGATGAGATGAGCATGCAATTGATGGTAGCAACCTTCAACAACTATCAGGAGTTGGTAGATAAGGCCCTAATGATTGAAGGGAAGCAGCAGCAGATTGATAATCGTAAGAGGAAGTATGGACAAGGGAAATACAACTCAGGAGCTCACCAGAAGCCTCACTTAACCCCGAACTCGGGAGGACTTGTTCATAACCATGGAGGACATAACCATGATGGAGGAGGATCGCGTAACCATAATGGTGCGAAGAACGGGAATGGGAATGGAGCCAACAATAATCAGAACCGCTCTAACCCACCTACACCCGCAAAGAGGGACTTAAGCCAAGTTGTTTGCTACAAGTGTGGGAAGACAGGGCACTATGCCAATGACTGTTCTGAAGGAAATAATGGGAATGGAAATGGGAGCGCAGGGAAGAAGCCTAATCCATTCAACAAAGGACAAGTGAACCACGTTAACGTGGAGGAAGTTAAAGAGCAGCCGGATGCGGTAATAGGTAAGTTTTTGGTTCAGTCATTTACCGCTATTGTTCTTTTCGATACTGGTGCATCGCATTCATACATATCAAGGGGATTTGTGGAAAAGTTTAAGTTACCAACCCAAACCCTTAGGACACCCCTCTTAGTGAGCTCGCCGGGATCAGAGTACATGGCTAGCAGATGGTGCACCCAGATACCCCTAATCATTGGCACGCATGTATTTCCGTCTGACCTAATTATCTTGGAGTCGCAAGGATTGGATGTGATATTAGGTATGGACTAGATGTCAAAGTATGGAGGAAGTATTGACTGTGCTAGTAAGTCAATTTATCTTACCACCCCGGAGGGAAAAAGGATTAAGTATGTATCTAGGCATGTGCCTAGGAGGAGCCAAGTAAACGCCCTCACGGGAGTTGTACAGGAGGAAGTACCAGTAGTAAAGGATTTTTTGTTTTTCCCGAAGAGTTACCAGGTATGCCACCGAATAGAGACATCAAGTTTTTGATAGAGCTATTGCCAGGAACAGGACCGATATCCAAGAGACCCTATCGGATGCCAGCAAATGATCTGGAGGAAATTAAGGAGCAGATTAAGGAGTTGTTGGAGAAAGGTTACATTCGTAGAAGTTCGTCACCTTGGGGAGCCCCAGTACTTTTGGTTGAGAAGAAGGATAAATCCCTGAGGATGGTTGTTGATTACCGAGCTCTGAATGAAGTAACGATAAAGAACAAATATCCCTTACCGATGATCAATGATCTGTTTGATCAGTTACAAGGAGCTAAGGTGTTTTCAAAGATTGATCTGCAATCGGGATACCATCAGTTGAAGATCCGAGAGAAGGATATACCCAAGACAGCGTTTACCACACGGTATGGATTATATGAGTACACATTCATGTCATTTGGACTAACTAACGCCCCTGCCTATTTCATGAGTATGATGAACAAGGTGTTCATGGAGTATTTGGACAAGTTTGTTGTATTATTCATTGACGATATTATGATATACTCGAAGAAAGAAGAGGAGCACGCGGAACACTTGCGTTTGGTTCTCGAGAAACTCAGGGAACACCAGTTATACGCCAAATTCAGCAAGTGCGAGTTTTGGTTGAAAGAAGTTTGATTTCTTGGGCATGTTATATCCGGAGAGGGTATAGCAGTGGAACCCAGTAAGGTTCAGTCGGTCACTAAATGGTTGGCACCCACTTCAGTTGGCGACATCCGCAGTTTTCTTGGACTGGCAGGATATTATCGGAGGTTCATTGAGAATTTTTCCAACATTGCTAAACCAATGACGGAATTGTTAAAGAAGGATACTAAGTTCAAATGGACAGAGGAGTGTGAGACAAGTTTTGAAGAGCTGAAGGAGCGATTGACTACAGCCCCAGTGCTGACCTTGCCAGATATACATAAAGAGTTTCAAGTGTATTGTGATGCCTCTCGCTTGGGACTTGGATGTGTGCTTATGCAGGAAGGAAAGGTTGTTTCATATGCCTCACGACAACTGAAGCCACACGAGTTGAACTATGCCACGCATGATTTGGAGTTAGCAGCCGTAGTGCATGCACTAAAGACTTGGAGACATTATCTTATTGGAAACCGTTGTGATGTGTACACGAATCATAAGAGCTTGAAGTACATTTTCACACAGAAGGAGTTGAACCTTAGGCAGAGGAGATGGTTGGAACTTATAAAGGATTACAGCATGAAGCTACACTATCACCCAGGAAAAGCCAATGTCGTAGCAGACGCTTTGAGCCGGAAGAGTTATGCTAATGCTCTTGTGAGCAAAGGAATGCCAAAGGAGTTAGCCGCGGAGATCATGGAACTTCGACTGGAGATTGTTCCAAGAGGTTTTCTTGCAACAATGGAAGTTCAGTCGACGCTGTTGGACAAGATTCGAGAAGCTCAGAAGGAAGACAAAGAGATTGCGGAGATAAGAGAGAGGATGGGCAAAGGTAAAGCCAAAGGTTTCCGCGAGGATGAGCACGATACCTTGTGGTTTGAGGACCGAATTTATGTGCCCAACAATTCGGAGATCAGGAAGTTGATACTTCAGGAGGCCCATGACTCACCATACTCGATTCACCCCGGAAACACCAAGATGTACCTGTACTTGAAGGAACGTTTCTGGTGGACTGGAATGAAGAAGCATATTGCCGAGTATGTAGCCGTATGTGATGTATGTCAGAGAGTAAAGGCAGAACATCAGAAGCCAGCAGGACTGTTACAGCCTATGCCAATACCCGAATGGAAGTGGGACAAACTTGGTATGGACTTTATTACCGGATTACCCAGAACCAAGGCAGGATATGATTCTATATGGGTAGTTGTGGATCGATTGACTAAGGTAGCTCACTTCATCCTGGTGAAAACAACGTATACAAGTGCAAAGCTGGCCAAGATATATATGACCAGGATCGTATGTTTACATGGAGTTCCGACGAGCATCGTATCAGATAGAGGAACCCAGTTTACTTCAAAGTTTTGGCATCAGTTACACCAGACTTTGGGAACCCGATTGGAGTTCAGTACAGCTTTTCACCCGCAGACAGATTGGCAGACAAAGAGAGTCAATCAGATTCTGGAGGACATGTTGAGAGCCTGTGCGCTAGATTATGGATCTAGTTGGGATGACAATTTGCCGTACGCAGAGTTTTCTTATAACAACAATTACCAGGCCAGTTTGAAGATGGCACCATTCGAAGCTCTATATGGACGCAGATGTAGAACACCATTGATGTGGGACGAGGTAGGAGACCGTCAGTTGTTTGGACCAGATTTGATCAAGGAATCAGAGGAGAAGGTTAAACTGATGAGAGACAGACTAAAGATTGCTCAGTCCAGACAGAAGAGTTATGCAGATTCAAAACGCAAGGAAGTAACCTATGAAATTGGAGACAGAGCTTATCTACGAGTATCACCCTTGAGGGGAGTAAAACATTTTGGAGTTAAGGGAAAGTTAGCCCCGAGATTTGTAGGACCGTATCATATTTTGGAACGGATGGGAGAAGTTGCCTACAAGCTGGAGTTACTTGAAGGATTGTCAGGAGATCATGATGTGTTCCACGTATCACAGCGGAAGAAGTGCCATGCTGAGATGGCCGATATACCGTTGAATGATACAGTACCTTTGGAGGCGATTCAGCTGGATAATATCTGACCTATGAGGAGAAGCCAGTAAAGATTCTTGAGTTTGACAGCCGAGTCACTCGCAACAAGGTGATCAAGTTTTGCAAAGTTCAGTGGAGTCATCATACTGAGGAGGAAGCCACCTGGGAGCGAGAGGAGGATATTCGCAAGGACCATCCGCACCTACTTTCTTGCCAACCCGAATCTCGAGGGCGAGATTCATCTTAAGGGGGGTAGGTTTGTAACATCCCAAATTTCCAATTTGGCATGTTATACATAGATCATCCATGCATATCATATTTTATTGTTTTTCATTTGCAATCCTCGAGATCCTAAGCAACTCAAGGACCTTCGGAGAGAGTTGGGGATTTTCTAATTTTCATATTTGAAATTTTATCAAATAATGAAGACGAGGATTTGATTTTAATTATTTTCCCTTCGGAAAATATTTCATTTAAAAATATTAAATGAGGGGAGATAATATGACTTCTCCAAAATAATTGAAATATCGGAGGAAAAATGTTAAAATGATTTTTGGATTTTATTTGAGTTTATTCGGGATTTTTATTTGCCCTAGAAAAATGTCGCATGTTTTAAAATTGCATTTTAGGGGCCAAGAAAAGTTCATCTTGTTCTAAATATTTTATTTAGACGGAGAAAACTTGTTTTGGAATTTTTAGATTTTTATTTATTTTTCTACGAATTTTTGTTTCGGCGGAATGTTTCAAAAAAAACAACCTCGCGCCCGACTGGTCCGAAGGCCAAGCCGAGCAGGCCGGCCCAGCCAGCCGCCGCCGCCTCCCCGCGCGCGCCGCTGTGCTTGGCACGGACGCCGAGGGAGTCCGAGCCGGACTCCATCCGGGCGCCCCCTTCCCCAAGCCGCCCCGCCCCGCCCCCTATATATGCCGCCGCCCCGCCGCCTCACTACCACCCCGCCACCACCCGCCACTCACCGCCGCCGTC
>NC_057804.1:123851792-123859801 GCF_018294505.1 Triticum aestivum
CCCGCCGGAGCCGCCGCCCCGCCGGACGAGCCTCGCCGGAGGTACCCGACCCCGCCGCCGGGCTTTTTTTAAAATAAACCCTTCGGTTTTTTTAGAAAAACCCTAGATCGTCTTTTAGATCGGTTTATTTTATTTGCTCGGTTTATTTACTTAGCGACCGTCCGTTCGTCCGTTCGTTTTAATGAACGTGTTCACTGTTTAGTTTCTGCTAACGAACGTTCGTTCATTTTCTTTTTATCGGATTTATTCCGCGATTATTCTGATCGTGATTTCTGATCTGATATTCAAACCTGTTTATCTTTTCGCTCGTTTATCGGAATCACGCGATTCAAGTGCCTGGAGTTTCATCTCGAAACCCTCTTTCCTAATAATCAACTCAAACAAGATTTTTCTTCTCTAAAATTTGACTTAGATCCAGATTAGCAAAACTAAGTTGTTTCTTTTGCCGTTTGAGTTTCGTTGCTTCGTTTGATTTGATTCTTTTTGCAAACCGGAGTTCTTAAGTTGAACTCTCCGGTCAAACTCTTTTAGTCTGAGTTCTACTTGTGCATCTTGATTGTTGCTTAAGTATGTTATTGTTTGCTTGCGATAGAATTCCCGGAGTGGGAAGCGTGTTACTACGAGTCACCAGGATTCCCGGATCGTCAGCAAGGCAAGTAACACATTGATCATATTCTTTTCATACCCAGTTTTTCTTATGCATTAGTTTCAGTCCTCAAATGTTGCATGATTAGGATGCCTTTAACATGTGGGTATTGGGAAGTAGTTGCTGAGGTAGAACCTATTGTCATGTTTTATTATCAAACCCTTGGGAGTTACTTCTACGTTATTCTTATATTGCCATGCTATGCTCGTAGACGTGGATTGGGTTTGAGTGATATCCATGACAGATGTGAGATTGTTAATTAATGGTTTACTTAAGGTGGCAACTTTAATACACATCTGGGTGGATTGAGGCACCTGGGGTATCCAGTGATTGCCTGTTTTATTTTTGGAAATCCCCGGGTTACCGTGTGATTCTCCTATGAACCGCCACCCAGGCTCAAAGGGAACTGAGTCTATTCATGCTAGAAACTTCCGTGTGCAGCCGCAAGCTATTATGGGCTCTAGCATAGCTGAGTAAGTTGTGTGAAGCTCTTGAAGAGGTGGATCAGCAGGTAGTGGGTTTGTAGGTTTGGTATGGTCCGCCCGGAGTAGAGAGTTAATGCTTCTGAAAGACTGTGTCTCGGTCATCCGTCTCTCAAACACCATGTAGTGCGAGAAATCAACGGAGGCGATCGAGTCTTGCGGGGAAAAGTGCGCAAACCTCTATAGAGTGTACAATCTAATCATGGTTAGCCGTGTCCCCGGTTATGGACAATTCTGAGTATCTAGTACTTGAGTATTCGCATGTATCTCAACACTCTTAAATTAATATTGCTTGGGTTGTTAACTATTTTTAATTGGGATCATTGAGTTGTGGTTACCTTCTCAAATGATGTTTCAACCACCATGATAGCTAAATTAAAACTGATTCCTTTGAAGTAGGGAAAAATTGGCTTTTCGCAAAACTGTAACCATAGAGCCTTCCACCAACCAAATATGCATGTAGTGATAGTATTATTCTGTTATTGCTCTTTTGTGTTACATTGCCAGCATATTCCATGTGCTGACCCGTTTTCGGGCTGCAACGTATTATGTTGCAGACTTTTCAGATGAGGAGTAAGGTTCGTAGGTCGTTGCCGTGCAACTCAGTTATGCCGTTGGAGTTGATGGACTCACTTTATCTTCCAAGCCTTCCGCTGTTATCGCATTAGATGGCCTTAAGCCATATTATTGTAATAAGTTCTCTTTTGAGACATTCGATGTAATAAGTGTGTGATTTCTACTCTGTTATAAATCCTTCGAAGTACTGTGTGGTGTCAGCATTACTGATCCAGGGATGACACCTGAGCACAGAGACTTGACTATCTGAGGTCGGGTCGCTACAAGATGGTATCAGAGCACACGCTGAGTGTAGGACACGACCACTAAGATAAACCATAGGTCACACTTCTCTTCTCATTTCTGACTCCTCTTCTTTTCCACTCTTTAGGATGAAGGAGATGAAGACCAAGTTTGCACAACCAGATGAAGACACACCTTTTGGACGCCACTTGAAGGAAGTCACTAGGTACTTCAATATTGGAATACCGAGCTTCACTGGGACGAACAACGCCACTCTACCGGAAGAAGAGCGCTGGATGATTCAAGTACGAGTTCCAGGAAGAACGTTCTCGCCAAATTCTAAACCTATAGAGTTTTCTTTCGAAGCACCCACTTGGAGCCTTGGCAAGAGTATGGCAGCTCATATTACCATGGGACGCATTGGAGAAATCTACAACAAGGAACTAGAGGATACCACCTATCAAATATGTGGGCGCCGAGATGAACAATGGGAGATGATCAGCACCAGGAAGGATAGATCTGTCGCAGCCTTTATCCAGGAGCAAAACCAGCACATTCGACGTCAGGAGAACCAGATGTGCGCAGACATGATCGAGTTGAAGAAGGCGAAGACCAGGATCATCGAGCTGGAGGAAAAACTTAAGTTCACACGCGATGGATATGAGGAGGAAATCAAGACCCTATTGGAGAAGAATGATGACCTAGTTGGGAAGATCGGAATCTTTATGGGAGGACCAGTTCCTAGAGAAGACCTCATTCGTCCGAACAACTACATCATCATCGACGACACCGACTCAGATTCAAGTGATGATGATTACGAAGATGAAGCTGGAGCAGACATCATGGAGTCTTCCACCGATCAAAATTTCTAGATGACCACCATATGATAATAGCATTTCCCCCATGTAACTAGTAGTAGTGAGCACTTTTGCGATAGTCCTAGACCGTTTTGTATGCCCTTGCTTGCTTGATTGAATGAATGCTTGTGTTTGCCTCATATACATATGGGTAGTGTTTCTCCCCTAGATCTCTTCTATTCTAATCTCTTCCATCTAAAACCCACCAGATGCCTCCGAGGAGAGACCCCGAGTTTGTTTTCCCACCAGAGATCACCCAGTTGATCCAGCAGCAGAATGCCTTGATGCAATTGCTAGTTCAGAACCATGGCAATGCCAATAACAACAATGCCAACAACAACAACCTGCCGCCAGTGGATAACCTCGCCTGTTTCTTAAGGTTGCAGCCGCCGGTGTTCTCCAGTAGCATCGAGCCAATAGTTGCAGATGATTGGCTACGTCGTATTGGAAGGGAGTTAACACCGCAGGATGCACAGATGCTGAGAAGGTGCGTTTTGCCGCACACCAACTAGATGGACCTGCAGCAGCATGGTGGGAGAATTTCACAACCACCTATCCTATCGACACTGTCACATGAGCTCAGTTTCAGCAGGCTTTTTGCACTGCCCATGTCTCGACTGGAGCTATGCAGATGAAGAAGCGTGAATTTCGCAACCTACGCCAGGGGAATCGTAGTGTTGGCCAGTACGTGGATGAGTTTAGCAAGTTATCACGTTATGCCCCTGATGATGTGGCCACAGATGCCGCGAAGCAGGAGAAGTTTATGGAAGGGCTGAATGATGAGATGAGCATGCAATTGATGGTAGCAACCTTCAACAACTATCAGGAGTTGGTAGATAAGGCCCTAATGATTGAAGGGAAGCAGCAGCAGATTGATAATCGTAAGAGGAAGTATGGACAAGGGAAATACAACTCAGGAGCTCACCAGAAGCCTCGCTTAACCCCGAACTCGGGAGGACTTGTTCATAACCATGGAGGACATAACCATGCTGGAGGAGGATCGCATAACCATAATGGTGCGAAGAACGGGAATGGGAATGGAGCCAACAATAATCAGAACCGCTCTAACCCACCTACACCCGCAAAGAGGGACTTAAGCCAAGTTGTTTGCTACAAGTGTGGGAAGACAGGGCACTATGCCAATGACTGTTCTGAAGGAAATAATGGGAATGGAAATGGGAGCGCAGGGAAGAAGCCTAATCCATTCAACAAAGGACAAGTGAACCACGTTAACGTGGAGGAAGTTAAAGAGCAGCCGGATGCGGTAATAGGTAAGTTTTTGGTTCAGTCATTTACCGCTATTGTTCTTTTCGATACTGGTGCATCGCATTCATACATATCAAGGGGATTTGTGGAAAAGTTTAAGTTACCAACCCAAACCCTTAGGACACCCCTCTTAGTGAGCTCGCCGGGATCAGAGTACATGGCTAGCAGATGGTGCACCTAGATACCCCTAATCATTAGCACGCATGTATTTCCGTCTGACCTAATTATCTTGGAGTCGCAAGGATTGGATGTGATATTAGGTATGGACTGGATGTCAAAGTATGGAGGAAGTATTGACTGTGCTAGTAAGTCAATTTATCTTACCACCCCGGAGGGAAAAAAGATTAAGTATGTATCTAGGCATGTGCCTAGGAGGAGCCAAGTAAACGCCCTCACAGGATTTGTACAGGAGGAAGTACCAGTAGTAAAGGATTTTCCGGATGTTTTTCCCGAAGAGTTACCAGGTATGCCACCGAATAGAGACATCAAGTTTTTGATAGAGCTATTGCCAAGAACAGGACCGATATCCAAGAGACCCTATCGGATGCCAGCAAATGATCTGGAGGAAATTAAGGAGCAGATTAAGGAGTTGTTGGAGAAAGGTTACATTCGTAGAAGTTCGTCACCTTGGGGAGCCCCAGTACTTTTGGTGGAGAAGAAGGATAAATCCCTGAGGATGGTTGTTGATTACCGAGCTCTGAATGAAGTAACGATAAAGAACAAATATCCCTTACCGATGATCAATGATCTGTTTGATCAGTTACAAGGAGCTAAGGTGTTTTCAAAGATTAACCTGCGATCGGGATACCATCAATTGAAGATCCGAGAGAAGGACATACCCAAGACAGCGTTTACCACACGGTATGGATTATATGAGTACACGGTCATGTCATTTGGACTGACTAACGCCCTTGCCTATTTCATGAGTATGATGAACAAGGTGTTCATGGAGTATTTGGACAAGTTTGTTGTAGTATTCATTGACGATATTATGATATACTCGAAGAACGAAGAGGAGCACGCGGAACACTTGCGTTTGGTTCTCGAGAAACTCAGGGAACACCAATTATACGCCAAATTCAGCAAGTGTGAGTTTTGGTTGAAAGAAGTTGTATTTCTTGGGCATGTTATATCCGGAGAGGGTATAGCAGTGGATCCCAGTAAGGTTCCATGGTTGGCACCCACTTCAGTTGGCGAGATCCGCAGTTTTCTTGGACTGGCAGGATATTATCGGAGGTTCATTGAGAATTTTTCCAAGATTGCTAAACCAATGACAGAATTGTTAAAGAAGGATACTAAGTTCAAATGGACAGAGGAGTGCGAGACAAGTTTATAAGAGCTGAAGGAGCGATTGACTACAGCCCCAGTGCTGACCTTGCCAGATATACATAAGGAGTTTCAAGTGTATTGTGACGCCTCTCGCTTGGGACTTGGATGTGTGCTTATGCAGGAAGGAAAGGTTGTTTCGTATGCCTCACGACAACTGAAGCCACACGAGTTGAACTATGCCATGCATGATTTGGAGTTAGCAGCCGTAGTGCATGCACTAAAGACCTAGAGACATTATCTTATTGGAAACCGTTGTGATGTGTACACGAATCATAAGAGCTTGAAGTACATTTTCACACAGAAGGAGTTGAACCTTAGGCAGAGGAGATGGTTTGAACTTATAAAGGATTACGACATGAAGCTACACTATCACCCAGGAAAAGCCAATGTCGTAGCAGACGCTTTGAGCCGGAAGAGTTATGCTAATGCTCTTGTGAGCAAAGGAATGCCAAAGGAGTTAGCCGCGGAGATCATGGAACTTCAACCGGAGATTGTTCCAAGAGGTTTTCTTGCAACAATGGAAGTTCAGTCGATGCTGTTGGACAAGATTTGAGAAGCTCAGAAGGAAGACAAAGAGATTGCGGAGATAAGAGAGAGGATGGGCGAAGGTAAAGCCAAAGGTTTCCATGAGGATGAGCACGATACCTTGTGGTTTGAGGACTGAATTTATGTGCCCAACAATTCGGAGATCAGGAAGTTGATACTTCAGGAGGCCCATGACTCACCATACTCGATTCACCCCGGAAACACCAAGATGTACCTGGACTTGAAGGAACATTTCTGGTGGATTGGAATGAAGAAGCATATTGCCGAGTATGTAGCCGTATGTGATATATGTCAGAGAGTAAAGGCAGAACATCAGAAGCCAGCAGGACTGTTACAGCCTATGCCAATACCCGAATGGAAGTGGGACAAACTTGGTATGGACTTTATTACCGGATTACCCAGAACCAAGGCAGGATATGATTCTATATGGGTAGTTGTGGATCGATTGACTAAGGTAGCTCACTTCATCCCGGTGAAAACAACGTATACAAGTGCAAAGCTGGCCAAGATATATATGACCATGATCGTATGTTCACATGGAGTTCCGAGGAGCATCATATCAGATAGAGGAACCTAGTTTACTTTAAAGTTTTGGCATCAGTTACACCAGACTTTGGGAACCCGATTGGAGTTCAGTACAACTTTTCACCCGCAGACAGATTGGCAGATAGAGAGAGTCAATCAGATTCTAGAGGACATGTTGAGAGCCTGTGCGCTAGATTATGGATCTAGTTGGGATAACAATTTGCCGTACGCAGAGTTTTCTTATAACAACAGTTACCAGGCCAGTTTGAAGATGGCACCATTCGAAGCTCTGTATGGACGCAGATGTAGAACACCATTGATGTGGGACGAGGTAGGAGACCGTCAGTTGTTTGGACCAGATTTGATCAAGGAATCAGAGGAGAAGGTTAAACTGATCAGAGACAGACTAAAGATTGCTCAGTCCAGACAGAAGAGTTACGCAGATTCAAAATGCAAGGGAGTAACCTATGAAATTGGAGACAAAGCTTATCTACGAGTATCACCCTTGAGGGGAGTAAAACGTTTTGGAGTTAAGGGAAAGTTAGCCCCGAGATTTGTAGGACCGTATCGTATTTTGGAACGGATGGGAGAAGTTGCCTACAAGCTGGAGTTACCTGAAGGATTGTCAGGAGTTCATGATGTGTTCCACGTATCACAGCTGAAGAAGTGCCATGCTGAGATGGCCGATATACCGTTGAATGATAAAGTACCTTTGGAGGCGATTCAGCTGGATAATAATCTGACCTATGAGGAGAAGCTAGTAAAGATTCTTGAGTTTGATAGCCGAGTCACTCGCAACAAGGTGATCAAGTTTTGCAAAGTTCAGTGGAGTCATCATACTGAGGAGGAAGCCACCTGGGAGCGAGAGTAGGATATTCGCAAGGACCATCCGCACCTACTTTCTAGCCAACCCGAATCTCGAGGGCGAGATTCATCTTAAGGGGGGTAGGTTTGTAACATCCCAAATTTCCAATTTGGCATGTTATACATAGATCATCCATGCATATCATATTTTATTGTTTTTCATTTGCAATCCTCGAGATCCTAAGCAACTCAAGGACCTTCGGAGAGAGTTGGGGATTTTCTAATTTTCATATTTGAAATTTTATCAAATAATGAAGACGAGGATTTGATTTTAATTATTTTCTCTCCGGAAAATATTTCATTTAAAAATATTAAATGAGGGGAGATAATATGACTTCTCCAAAATAATTGAAATATCGGAGGAAAAATGTTAAAATCATTTTTGGATTTTATTTGAGTTTATTCGGGATTTTTATTTGCCCTAGAAAAATGTTGCATGTTTTAAAATTGCATTTTAGGGGCCAAGAAAAGTTCATCTTGTTCTAAATATTTTATTTAGACGGAGAAAACTTGTTTTGGAATTTTTAGATTTTTATTTATTTTTCTAGGAATTTTTCTTTCGGCGGAATGTTTCAAAAAAAAAAACAACCTCGCGCCCGACTGGGCCGAAGGCCAAGCCGAGCAGGCCGGCCTAGCCAGCCGCCGCCGCCTCCCCGCGCGCGCCGCCGTGCTTGGCACGGACGCCGAGGGAGTCCG
>NC_057804.1:123860170-123873655 GCF_018294505.1 Triticum aestivum
GAGCCCCGATCCGCCGCCGCCCGAGCCGCCGCCGTCGCCCTCGCGCCGCAACCGCCTCCCGCCACCACCCCGCAGCCATTCTGAGCCCCGCCACCCGTCGCCGAGCCCCGCCGGAGCCGCCTCCCCGCCGGACGAGCCTCGCCGGAGGCACCCGACCCCGCCGCCGGATTTTTTCAAAAAAATAAACCCTTCGGTTTTTTAGAAAAACCCTAGATCGTTTTTTTAGATCGGTTTATTTTATTTCCTCGGTTTATTTACTTAGCGAACGTCCGTTCGTCCGTTTGTTTTAATGAACGTGTTCACTGTTTAGTTTCTACTAACGAACGTTCGTTCGTTTAGCCGTTCGTCGTTTTCTTTTTATCGGATTTATTCTGCGATTATTCTGATCGTGATTTCTGATCTGATATTCAAACCTGTTAATCTTTTCGCTCGTTTATCGGAATCAGGCGATTCAAGCACCTAGAGTTTCATCTCGAAACCCTCTTTCCGAATAATCAACTCAAACAAGATTTTTCTTCTGTAAAATTTGACTTAGATCCATATTAGCAAAACGAAGTTGTTTCTTTTGCCGTTTGAGTTTTGTTGCTTCGTTTGATTTGATTCTTTTTGCAAACCGGAGTTCTTAAGTTGAACTCTCCGGTCAAACTCTTTTAGTTGGAGTTCTACTTGTGCATCTTGATTGTTGCTTATGTATGTTATTGGCTGCTTGCGATAGAATTCCCGGAGTGCGAAGCGTGTTACTACGAGTCACTAAGATTCCCGGATCGTCAGCAAGGCAAGTAACACATTGATCATATTCTTTTCATACCCAGTTTTTCTTATGCATTAGTTTCAGTCCTCAAACATTGCATGATTAGGATGCCTTTAACATGTGGGTATTGGGAAGTAGTTGCTGAGGTAGAACCTATTGTCATGTTTTATTATCAAACCCTTGGGAGTTACTTCTACGTTATGCTTATATTGCCATGCTATGCTCGTAGACGTGGATTGGGTTTGAGTGATATCCATGAGAGATGTGAGACTGCTAATTAATGGCTTACTTAATGTGGTAACTTTAATACACATCTGGGTGGATTGAGGCACCTGGGATATCCAGTGATTGCCTGTTTTATTTTTGGAAATCCCGGGGTTACCGTGTGATTCTCCTATGGACCGCCACCCAGGCTCAAAGGGAACTGAGTCTTTTCATGCTAGAAACTTCCGTGTGCAGCCGCAAGCTATTATGGGCTCTAGCATAGCTGAGTAAGTTGCGTGAAGCTCTTGAAGAGGTGGATCAGTAGGTAGTGGGTTTGTAGGTTTGGTATGGTCTGCCCGGAGTAGAGAGTTAATGCTTCTGAAAGACTGTGTCTTGGTCATCCGTCTCTCAAACACCATGTAGTGCGATAAATAAACGGAGGCAATCGAGTCTTGCGGGGAAAAGTGCGCAAACCTCTGCAGAGTGTACAATCTAATCATGGTTAGCCGTGTCCCCGGTTATGGACAATTCTGAGTATCTAGTACCTGAGTATTCGCATGTATCTCAACACTCTTAAATTAATATTGCTTGGGTTGTTAACTATTTTTAATTGGGATCATTGAGTTGTGGTTACCTTCTCAAATGATGTTTCAACCACCATGATAGCTAAATTAAAACTCATTCCTTTGAAGTAGGGAAAAATTGTCTTTTCGCAAAACTGTAACCATAGAGCCTTCCACCAGCCAAATATGCATGTAGTGATAGTATTATTCTGTTATTGCTCTTTTGTGTTATATTGCCAGCATATTCCATGTGCTGACCCGTTTCGGGCTGCAACGTATTATGTTGCAGACTTTTCAGACGAGGAGTAAGGTTCGTAGGTCGTTGTCGTGCAGCTCAGTTATGCCGTTGGAGTTGATGGACTCACTTTATCTTCCAAGCCTTCCGCTGTTATCGCATTAGATGGCCTTAAGCCATGTTATTGTAATAAGTTCTCTTTTGAGACATTCGATGTAATAAGTGTGTGATTGCTACTCTGTTATAAATCCTTTGAAGTATTGTGTGGTGTCAGCATTACTGATCCAGGGATGACACCTGAGCACAGAGACTTGACCATCTAAGGTCGGGTCGCTATAATGGATATTCAAGGAATTCATACTAACAACATTGCAATCATGCTCATCATTCAAAGATTTAGTGCCAAACATTTTAATGCATTCTTCTTCTAACACTTTGGCACAATTTTCCTTTCCATCATTCTCACGAAAGATATTAAAAAGATGAAGTGTATGAGGTAAAATCAATTCCATTTTTTTGTATTTTTCTTTTATAAACTAAACTAGTGATAAAACAAGAAACTAAAAGATTCGATTGCAAGATCTAAAGATATACCTTCAAGCACTCACCTCCCCGGCAATGGCGCCAGAAAAGAGCTTAGTTGATGGGGTGTGAGTGCCGCTTACCTAGCCTCCACGGCAACGGCGAAAGAAAAGAGCTTGATGTCTACTACACAACCTTCTTCTTGTAGACGTTGTTAGGCCTCCAAGTGCAGAGGTTTGTAGGAAAGTAGAAAATTTCCCTCAAGTGGATGACCTAAGGTTTATCAATCCGTGGGAGGCGTAGGATGAAGATGGTCTCTCTCAAACAACCCTGCAACCAAATAACAAAGAGTCTCTTGTGTCCCCAACACACCCAATACAATGGTAAATTGTATAGGTGCACTAGTTCGGCGAAGAGATGGTGATACAAGTGCAATATGGATGGTAGATATAGGTTTTTGTAATCTGAAAATATAAAAACAGCAAGGTAACTACTGATAAAAGTGAGCGTAAATGGTATTGCAATGATAGGAAACAAGGCCAAGAGATACTCCAATGCGTAAGTGTCACAAACAACCCTAGAGTTCGTACTAGAATAACACCTTAAGACACAAATCAACCAAAACCCTAATGTCACCTAGATACTCCAATGTCACCTCAAGTATCCGTGGGTATGATTATATGATATGCATCGCACAATCTCAGATTCATCTATTCTACCAACACATAGAACCTCAAAGAGTGCCCCAAAGTTTCTACCGGAGAATCAAGACGAAAGCGTGTGCCAACCCCTATGCATACGTTCATGGGCGGAACCTGCAAGTTGATCACCAAAACATACATCAAGTGAATCACGTGATATCCTATTGTCACCACAGATACGCACGGCAAGACATACATCAAGTGCTCTCAAATCATTAAAGACTCAATCCGATAAGATAACTTCAAAGGGAAAACTCAATCCATTACAAGAGAGTAGAAGGGGAGAAGAAACATAAGATCCAACTATAATAGCAAAGCTCGCGATACATCAAGATCGTGCCAAATCAAGAACACGAGAGAGAGAGATCAAACACATAACTACTGGTACATACCCTCAGCCCCGAGGGTGAACTACTCCCTCCTCGTCATGGAGAGCGTCGGGATGATGAAGATGGCCACCGGTGAGGGATCCCCCCTCCGGTAGGGTGCCGGAACAGGGTCCCGATTGACTTTTGGTGGCTACAGAGGCTTGCGGCGGCGGAACTCCCGATCTATTCTCGTCTTCGGAAGTTTTAGGGTACATGGGTATATATGGGTGAAAGAAGTACGTCGGTGGAGCTTCGGGGGGCCCACGAGGCAGGGGGGCGCGCCCTAGGGGGGGCGCCCCCACCATCGTGGCCACCTCCCTTCTTTCCTGACGTGCACTCCAAGATTTTCCGGTAGCTTTCCTTCCAAAAATAACTTCTCAAGTTGGTTTTATTCCGTTTCGACTCCGTTTGATATTCCTTTTCTTCGCAACACTGAAATAGGCAAAAAACAACAATTCTGGGCTGGGCCTCCGGTTAATAGGTTAGTCCCAAAAATAATATAAAAGTGGATAATAAAGCCCAATATTGCCCAAAACAGTAGATAATATAGCATGGAGCAATCAAAAATATAGATACGTTGGAGACGTATCATCATGCTGGTGACGAAGGTGATCATGCCAAACCTCGAAGATGGAGATCAAAGGCGCAAGATGATATTGGCCATATCATGTCACTTTATTTGCTTAGAACGATGGTAGCATAAATAAGATGATCCCTCACCAGAATTTCAAGAAATGTGTTCCCCCTAACTTTGCACCGTTGTGAAGGCCCGTTGTTTCGAAGCACGACGTGATGATCGGGTGTGATAGATTCTAACATTCGCATACAACGGGTGTAAGCCAAATTTGCATATGCGAAACACTTAGGTTGACTTGAGGACCCTAGCAGGTACAGACATGGCCTAGGAACAGGAGAGACCGAAAGGTCGAACATGAGTCGTATAGTAGATGTGATCAACATGGAGATGTTCATCGTTGATGACTTGTTCGTCTCACGTGATGATCGGACACGACCTAGTCGGTTCGGATCATGTATCACTTAGATGACAAGAGGGATGTCTATCTGAGTGGGAGTTCATTAAATAATTTGATTAGATGAACTTAATTATCATGAACTTAGTCTAAAATTTTCTTTACAATCTATCTTGTAGATCCAATGGCGCACGCTAATGTTGCCTTCAACTTCAACGCGTTCCTAGAGAAAACCAAGCTGAAAGACGATGGTAGCAACTATACGGACTAGGTCCATAACTTGAGGATCATCCTCATAGCTGCCAAGAAAGCATATGTCCTTGAAGCACAGCTAGGTGACGCACCCATTTTCCTAGCAACTCAAGACGTTATGAACGCCTGGCAGTTGCGTAGAGATATTACTCCTTGGTTCAGTACAGCATGCTTTACAGCTTAGAACCGGGGCTCCAAAAGCATTTTGAGCAACACGGAGCATATGAGATGTTCCAAGAGCTGAAAATGGTTTTCCAAGCTCATGCCCGAGTCAAGAGATATGAAGTCTCCGACAAGTTCTACAGTTGTAAGATGGAGGAAAACAGTTCTGTCAGCGAGCGTATACTCAAAATGTCTGGGTTGCACAACCGCTTGTGTTATCTGGGAGTTAATCTTCCAGATGACTCGGTCACTGACAGAATCCTCCAGTCGCTTCCACCTTGCTACAAGAGGTTTGTGATGAACTACAATATGCAAGGGATGGAGAAGTCCATTCCTGAGTTATATTCAATGCTGAAATCAATGGAGGTGGAGATCAAAAACTACATCAAGTGTTGATGGTGAATAAGACCACTAGTTTCAAGAAATGCAAGGGTAAGAAGAACTTCAAGAAGGACGGCAAGGGAGTTGCCGCGCCTGGTAAGTTAGTTGCCGGGAAGAAGCCAAAGAATGGACCCAAGCCTGAGACTGAGTGCTTTTATTAAAATGGTCACTGGAAGCAGAACTGCCCCAAGTACCTCGCGGATAAGAAGGCCGGCAACGCCAATGGTATATATGATATACATGTTATTAATGTGTACCTTACGAGCACTCGTAGTAGCTCATGGGTATTTGATACTGGTGCGGTTACTCACATTTGTAACTCAAGACAGGAGTTGCGGAATAAGCGGAGACTGGCGAAGGACGAGGTGACGATGCGCGCCGGGAATGGTTCCAAGGTCGATGTGATCGCCGTCGGCACGCTACCTCTACATTTACCTCCGGGTTTAGTTGTAAACCTAAGTAATTGTTATTTAGTGCCAGCTTTGAGCATGGACATTGTATCTCAATCTCGTTTAATGCGAGATGGCTACTCATTTAAATCCGAGAATAATGGTTGTTCTATTTATATGAGAGATATGTTTTATGGTCATGCCCCACTGGTCAATGGTTTATTTTAATTGAATCTCGAACGTGATATTACACATATTCATAGTGTGAATGCAAAAAGATGTAAGGTTGATAATACTAGTCCCACATACTTGTGGTGCTGCCGCCTTGGTCACATTGGTGTCAAATGCATGAAGAAACTCCATGAAGATGGACTTTTGGAGTCTCTTGATTATGAATCATTTGACACATGTGAACAATGCCTCATGGGCAAAATGACCAAGACTCCATTCTCTGGAACAATGGAGCGAGCAACGAACTTAGTGGAAATAATACATACTGATGTATGTGGTCCAATGAGCGTTGAGGCTCGCGGTGGCTATCGTTATGTTCTCACCCTCACTGATCACTTAAGCAGATATGGGTATGTCTTCTTAATGAAACACAAGTCCGAGACCTTTGAAAAGTTCAAGGAATTTCAGAGCGAGGTAGAGCATCAACATGACAGGAAAATAAAGTTCTTACGATCAGATCGTGGAGGAGAATACTTGAGTCACGAGTTTCGCACACACTTAAGGAAATGTGGAATTGTTTCACAACTCATGCCTCCTGGGACACCTCCACGTAATGGTGTGTCCGAACATCGTAATCGCACTCTATTGGATATGGTGTGATCTATGATGTCTCTTACCGATCTACCGCTATCATTTTGGGGTTATGCTTTAGAGACAACCGCATTCACTTTAAATAGGGCACCGTCTAAATCTGTTGAGACGACACCGTATGAATTATGGTTTGAAACCTAAGCTGTCGTTTCTAAAAGTTTGGGGATGCGATGCTTATGTTAAGAAACTTCAACCTAAAAAGCTCGAACCCAAATCGGAAAAATGCGTGTTCGTAGGATACCCTAAGGAAACTATTGGGTATACTTTCTACCTCAGATCCGAAGGCAAGATCTTTGTTGCCAAGAATGGATCCTTTCTGGAGAAAGAGTTTCCCTCGAAAGAAGTAAGTGGGAGGAACGTAGAACTTGATGAGGTACCCCCTCTTAAACTGGAGAGTAGTGCAGCTCAGGAAGATGTTTCTGTGGTGCCTGCACCGACTAGAGAGGAAGTTAATGATGATGATCATGAAACTTCGGGTCAAGTTGCTACTAAACTTCGTAGGTCCACGAGGACACTTTCCGCACCAGATTGGTACGGCAACCCTGTCCTAGAAATCATGTTGTTAGACAACGGTGAACCTTCAAACTGTGAAGTAGCGATGGCGGGCCCGGATTCCAACAAATGGCTTGAAGCCATGAAATCCGAGATAGGATCCATGTATGAAAACAAAGTATGGACTTTGACGGACTTGCCCGATGACCGGCAAGCCATAGAGAATAAGTGGATCTTTAAGAAGAAGACTGACGCGGATGGTAATGTGACCGTCTATAAGGCTCGGCTTGTCGCTAAGGGTTATCAACAAGTTCAAGGGGTTGACTACGATGAGACCTTCTCACCCGTAGCGAAGCTGAAGTCTGTCTGAATCATGTTAGCAATTGCCGCATTCTATGATTATGAGATCTAGCAAATGGACGTCAAAACGACATTCCTTAACGGTTTCCTTAAGGAAGAATTGTATATGATGCAGCCGGAAGGTTTTGCCGATCCTAAGAATGCTACAAGCTCCAGCGCTCCATCTATGGGCTGGTGCAAGCATCTCAGAGTGGGAACATTCGCTTTGATGAAATGATCAAAGCGTTTGGGTTTATACAGACTTATGGAGAAGCCTGTATTTACAAGAATGTGAGTGGGAGCTCTGTAGCATTTCTCATATTATATGTGGATGACATACCATTGATGGGAAATGATATCTAACTTTTGGAAAGCATAAAGGCCTACTTGAATAAGTGTTTTTCAATGAAGTACCTTGGAGAAGCTGCTTACATATTAGGCATCAAGATCTATAGAGAAGATATTATATGTGGATGACATACCATTGGTCTTTCACAAAGCACATACCTTGAGAAGATATTGAAGAAGTTCAATATGGATCAGTCCAAGAAGGGATTCTTGCCTGTATTGCAAGGTGTGAGATTGAGCGCAGCTCAACGCCCGACCTCGACCGAAGATAGAGGAAAGATGAGTGTCATCTCCTATGCCTCAGCCATAGCACTACTAGGAAAAGGCCTACTAATGGCGCACCTAATTTGGCCATTAATGGCGCATTAGTGGTGCGCCACTAGTATATTTTACTAATGGCGCACCACTGGTGCGCCATTAGTATCTGGTATACTAATGGCGGACCTCAGATGCGCCATTAGTATATACAGCAGTGTGCCATTAGTATGCCTCCCAGGGGGCCATGTATACCCAGGTGCTTTGGCATACTAATGGCGCACAACAACAAGATGCGCCATTAGTAACTTCGGCATACTAATGGCACACTGTTTAATGATGTGCCATTAGTATCCTTTGGCATACTAATGGCGCACTGTGATGTGATGCGCCATTAGTATGAACATTAGGTTTTTTATTTTTTTTATTTTCTGTTTTCTGCACAGGTTACAAAATGTATAATTGGACAAAATATAGACAGCACACATCAACAACAGATTCATCGAATACAATCGAAGATTAGTCTTTGAATACAATTCATCATATTAGTCTCAGAATACAATTCATCATATTAGTCTCCAAATTGAAAAGACCGAACAAAGATAGAACATTATATTACAAGTCTCGAGACCGCGAGTAGCGAGTTTGTCTTCACATTACAAGTCGATATCGATCATCTAAACTACCATCACATAGAAGAGAGCTGCGGTCATCACGATGAGCATCATCACGATGAAACTCGTCTTCATCCGGTTCCTCCAACGCTCCCTCCCCTCTCCCGCTAGATAGCGGGCGTATCTAGATTCGGCCTCGGCCCTAGTGGTGTACCCTTTGTAACTGTTACCGCTGAATCGCTGAACCTGTCTCCGACACTCCTCCCAGTCGTCGTAGACTCCGGGAACCTTACCCTTGTACACGACATACGACGGCATCACTATGCACTAGCCAAACGAAACGTTAGTACCAATTCACAGACAATACATAAGCAATATATAAGTATGCAACAGAACAATCGGAAGAGAAAAGCAAGACATTAGTAGCATTGATTACATCTAAGTTGAACGACTCCCGAAACCAAAGAGACATACTACAAGTTCATTAAAGTTTAATTACAACATGAGCCAATCGATGTTTCAGAACTAGACATAGCATCACTGCTTTCGACTCGACTCAAGGGACCGGAGCGTGGATGACGCCGCCGTCTATCATGGGAGTCATGAAATAACGGTCGTTGTCAGCCTGCATTTGTAGCATTGTGTCGATATCACTGTTGGACGGTTGATTTCTGAGGTAGAACTGCCCCGAGGTACGAAGGACATCTTGATGGATGATTTCCGCAAACTCCGACTGGATGCGAAAGAATTCTTGTCTGATGTCCACGTCCTGGATTGCCGACACGCTCTTTGCCCAATCTTTGAGTTTACTCGGTAGCAGAAGTTGATGATGGTCCCGTACGATCGCCCGCATGTGATGGATGGCGTAGTAGGCACCCTTCTGACCGCCAGGCGGCTGCTTGACGCAGCAGAACATCGTATTGTGGGAGAACACGTGCTTGCCGTACTTACGAATAGGCTTGGTGAAGGTGCCTCCAGATTTGGCGTAGCCGGGGAGAACATCATCAAGAACCTTCTTGACATTTGTGTAGTCTACGTTCGATTGACGGTCCGGGTCCAAATACGTGGCCATGGAATATTTGGGGCTTAGGAGGATGAGCGTGCAATGTGTGTCACTGCAGAAAACACGGAATGTTAAAAGAAAAATGATCGAAATCTGGGTACCAACTCGTCGCAGCCTGGCAGCATCCGAACCAGTTGAACCTTAAACAAGTTGGGTGGCATCTGGGTACCTTGGAAACAGGGGTTGCTCGGTTGAATGATTTTGCCCTTGGCGACATCAACCAACTCGCTGTTCACAAAGTGCAGGAGAGTGCACGGAACATCGGCGGCGCCCTGCGAAAACATGTAAGGCGTCAGGGATGCCCAGTCAAAGGCAAGGAGATGAAGTCCTCGGCCGAGAGAGGCTTAATTAGTTACCGTGATGATGGCGTCGAGCTCGGCTAATGTCGAGGCACCGCCAACGGCGGGCGTGCAGTTGACGGAGGGGCCGCTTGCTGCAGAGGTGCCGGCCGGCGTACACTCAGGTGCATTAAGCTCCCGTGCCGGCGTCGGAGACACCAATGCCGCCTCCGCCGGAGGCACCAATGGCCCCGCCATCGCATTCTGCAAGTTGTTGGCCGTGAAGCTAGGAATCGGGGGCGGCCCCTGTTGGCCGCCCGCAATCCACGCACTCAACCCCTCGATCAAGGTAGGCACAATGGCGGTGATCGTCACTCCGAGTTGTTGTGGCACTTGCTCTTGGACAATCTCCGGAATCCGTGCCACCTGTGCCTTGAGTTCTTGAACCTCGCGCGCCTGGCTTTTCGAGCTGGTCTTTTTCTCCTTTCGCCCACCATTGTTATAGTATGATGACCATTTTGTCGACAAGCCTTTGCCGGCCACACGACCAGCTGACGTCGGCTTACTGAGCTTATCCTTGTTCTTCGTTACATTCAACACCCTATTTAGAGTGGTGTCCAAGGGTTGCTCTTAGTCGACCCCGCGCTACTGCTTTTAGTCGCCTGCGGAAGGAATGTGAACCTTGGCTTCATTAATTAGAATGCAACCATATGGAGCTAATTACGCGGGGGTGTATTCCTTACCAGAACAAGCTCAAGCGCGCTATTCTTCGGATCCGTGGTAAGCTCCTTTGTTTTTGGGTCCTTCTTGTACCGGGCCCTGACAAAGTTCCTGGTCTGCTTGTCACTGTATTTATCGAAGAGGGGCGGTAGGCCTTTGTCAGCACGGTCCGCCTCCTCCTTGTCCCATATAGGCTCCGCCACTCTGTAACCGCCGGGACCGAGTGTGTGTTCCCCTATGTTCAGCTCCCGCATTTCTTTCCCCCACTGACTTGATTGGGAGTTTGCGGTGCTCGAGCAATTGATCTTGAAGTCGTTGTAGTCATCTTCGGTGATCGAAGGATTTTTCTCATTGATCTTCTCATAACTCTCATCTTTCTCGATCATTCTCTTCACATTGCTTTTACACGTAGACAGGGCCTTGCTCATCTTCGTGAGGGCAGCATTGTTCACTTTATTCCCTTTGAGGCTTGTGTTTTCAAATTCAGCAGGGAACTTGTATCGTTCGTGCAGCTTCGTGAAGAGGAGGTTGCGCAAATTCCCTCAGTCAGGATGCCTCAGGTTCTCGGTGTTGATCAAGACGGTGCTTCGGAGAATGCACCCAAGCTGAAGCGAGTACCCATTGACTATTCGTTCGGGCGCCGTTGGATTCCCATCGGAGTCCACTTCAGTAACTTCCTCCTTGAGGGTGAGGAGCACGATTGGGCGCCGGTCCTTCCGTTGCCTCTTCGGTTGGCTGCCATCTGTGCGTGCGCCGCCATCATTAGTGGTGGCATCCTCGGCGGCACCATCAGTGGTGGCATCAGTGGGGTCATCCTCGGCGGTACCATCAGTGGTCTCAGGATCGGTGGGGAAGGCGGCGTCCTCATACAAGTGAGGTTGTTCCTCCATCTCCTGGGACAGCTCCCAGAATGCCTTGCCGCCCGAACCCCCGGCCTCACCATTGTTGGCCATGTATCTCTCTAAATAGGAACAAAGTTTGGTCAAAAAGTTGGTTATTGTCAAGGAACAAGATCATGGTCTCATCATTTAGGGTTTGTCGACACCGAGGCATCCTAAAAGCTAAGCTTTTATCATTGAGGGTTTTTTGACGCCGAGGCACCCTAAAAGCCTAAGCTTTCATCATTAGTCACAAGTACCCCATATGTCCTATTTTTAGCAAAGTCATGCTAAAATTCACGGAAAATTTCAGCATGACCTTTGCTGAAAATAGGACATATGGAGTACCCGAATTTGCTGGAACGGAAGTTAATCGACATTCCAGCAAACTCAAGGGCCTCTCGAGTGGACAAGGCAAAAAAGGCCTCCATCACAACATGGAAAATACATTGGCATGTGAAGAGGTGAAACAATATATGCATCTCCAAGCAGTATCATTCAACATTTTGGGCAAACCACTACAAGCAATACTGGATCAGATACAAGAAGAATGTGAGAAAATGCACAGACAAATACTAACAGATTGAGGTGTTTAACTTGTGGTGCTCTCTGTGCTATTAACATTTCAAGTCAAAACCTTTTCTGGTTAGTAAGTGTTTCTTGAGCATATGTATGTAGTAAGTGTTTCTGCTCTCAGTGTTTCAGAACACATATTTTTCTTCTTCATTAACTGTACTAGCAGTTTTTCTTCTTCTTCATTAACTGTATTAGCTATTTACTAGCAGTACTAGCACTTCGATCATATGCTAACGCTACATTGATACATCATCATGCTGGGTAATATTAAACCCAAGCAACTTTATAATCAACCCAAGATACATCAACTACTGCACTGTCCTGCCTAATAAAAACAGTCATGCCAGCATATAGTATATAAATCTAAATTTGTGTTTACAAGAAGAGTGCCCATTGCAATGTAAACCTGAGAACACAACTCACCTCAAGTGCAGGATATAGCAGACACCTACTTCTTCAGTCAAGTGCAGTAAAAGACCGTTTGCAGAACCTGTTTAGTCAGAGTTGAACATTAGAATCCATACTATGCTCTACTATGCTTGTAAAGGAACACCTGCTAGCTAGCTGTTGTCGAGTTGCCAGCATTCGTCATCAGTGAAAAAAATGAAGAAGAAAAAAGGCATGCATGCACTGGTTTGCCAATACAGAGCACTTTAGTCCTCTGTTTTTGCTAACTGCTACACATACCCCCAAGTGAACCACCACAACATCTAAAAGCTAACAATTGTTTTTGCTTATATAATCAGACTTTTTGTGCTAAAAAAACCATAGAACAACTGCTCCAAATTTCTAAATAAACTGCCATTTCATTTTGTTCAATAATGAACTGTACTCTTTATGGGTTTTTTAGTTAAATGCAGAAAATCCAAAGTTAATTCGGCCCACGTTATAGGTTCCAGAACTAAAAACTTGATGAGCTCGATGATTTGGATGCTGTTAACCATAAGGACATGACTGAATTTATCGGGGACAAAAAACCAAACAACTGAAGATGCACAATTCACAAAAACAAAAAAAAAGCAGAAGAAAGGATCTCTCTCAAACACGTACAACTGTAGTGTGTGTACTCTAGCCGGCAGCTCTCGAGATCTTCAGTACTGAAAATGCCTTACAGAACTTGCTTCACTTATAAACCCAACCGGAGATCTTCAGTACTAAGAAAGGTAAAAATGCCCCCGGCGCACTTAATTCTTGAATACATTGCTTAGAAAACGTAGAGAGATTATCGTTTGCTGCCCTCAAGCATCGATTTGGAGTTTAACTATCATTGCAAAAAAATGATGGGTACCACTACCAGCAGAAAGGGCATGTCTGCAGAAACTTAGACACATTCATTGCAGACTGCTACGTACTGCAAATTAATTGATGACTGCTAAAATCGAAATTTAACTGAAATATATATAATATATCAATAGTATATTGATCTATGAAAGACTGTAATCATATATAACAGCATCCAAATCATCGAGCTCATCAAGTTTTTAGTTCTGGAACATATAACGTGGGTACATGACTGAATCTGAATGTGGCTGAATCTGAATGCAAGGGGGAGAGGGGGAGAGGAGGAGGGGAGCTCACGGGGGCGGTGGTGTGGACGGGGC
>NC_057804.1:123873888-123874502 GCF_018294505.1 Triticum aestivum
GGGCGGCGGGGTGGTGGCATCGGGAGAGGAGAGGGCGGCGTCGGGGCGTCGGGGCGGAGACGAGGACGACGGGGCGGCATCGCGGCGTCGCGGCGGTGTCGAGGCAGCGGGGCAGCGGCGTCGGGAGAGGAGAGGGGAAGGGGATCGAGGGCGAGGGCGAGGGAGAGAGAGGGGATAGGTTTGGGCCGGGGAGGAAATATGGATGGGGGCGGCACAATACTAATGGCGCACCACCCCTCGGTGCGCCATAAGTACATCCATACTAATGGCGCACCTCACCCTGGTGCGCCATTAGTATTTTTTTTTTGATTTCTGCTCGAGCCAACAGGTTATCTTCCACATGACCTGATCCACACCAAGTTCCCTCTACTAGCTCGACTAGTCAGCAGCCAGTTCTCACACCAGGAGGTCCTGGGTTCGATTCCCAGGCTCCACAAATTTTTTTATGCATTTAAAATGCTGTTTGATACTTATTTGTGTTTAAATATGTTCAAACTTGTTTAAATCATAACAATAATATTTTTTTATAAGACAGTAATAAATTTTTAAAAAATATCATCAAACAGTAATGCCGGTGGAACGGGGGAGGGTGCGCGGGGTGCGGGGGGTCGGCG
>NC_057804.1:123874852-123949771 GCF_018294505.1 Triticum aestivum
TGGCGGTTGAGTAGGGGAATCGAGGGTGCGGGGGGTCGGCGGCGGCGGCCGGTGGACCGGGGGGTGCTCGGCGGCGAGGGGGACCGGATCTGGCGAGGTGGGATAGCGATCGAGATGGAGGGGGATGGGGATCGAGTGTCCATGAAATTTAAAAATATTCATGATAGTTCCAAAAGTGCCCATGAAATACAATCGAGAAATGAAGGCTACAATTTAAATACAATCGATCTTAGCTAGCTATCTGTTCACAATCTTCTTGCCCATCTTTTTCGCAAATGGAGTTCTTCTGTGGAACGGACGTCCTTTAGGTAGGGTGGTCATGCTTCTTCTTGTGGTGTATGCTGCTACTTCATCATCGTCGTCATGTTCGATCCTCGGGTCGCCGTACTTGTCGAAGTCTTGCTCATTGGCTACTCCATCCATTCCGATGATCTTCCTTTTTCCTCTCCTCACGACAACACGACTGGGCTTTGACGGGTCGGTAATGAAGAAGCATTGGTCCACTTGGGAAGCCAGTACCCATGGCTCATTTTTCGCGGTGACGTTTGCGCCCGCGGTCTTGGATTTGGCTTCGGGTATAACCATGATGGTGAAATACCGGTCTTCTTTTAGGACGCTCTTCGCCCATCTGACACGGAACATCGGGACCTTCTCTCCAGCGTAGCTCAGCTCCCAGATCTCCTTGATCCTTCCGTAGTATCTGTCCTTGTCGTTACCGGTGTAGGATTCCATCGTTACCCCGGAGTTCTGATAACCATCGCTCTTCATGTCCTTGGCCTCAGTGTAGAATGTGTAGCCGTTGATATCGTACGCCTCATAGGTCATCAGGTTGTGCTCGGTGCCCTGTGACAAGGCGAATATGAGTTGTTCTTCCGCGGAAGAATCCTCATGTAAAGGGTACGACAGAAGCTTCTGCTTGAACAAACGTGTGAAACATGAGTTGTGCTCTTTGATTATATCTCTGTCCGTCCTCTGTTGGCCTCGGTCATTGTACGTCTTCTTAATAAAGGTTTTGTGCTCTACCACCCAAGGATCGACCACGTCTATGTGTTGTAGCACGACTAGGTTTGCTCTTTCAAAGTCGGCGAGTCGACCCTCTAAGTTGACATGCATTTTGCGGCGACCCTCACGGTGACCCCATCCAGCGAGCCTACCGAGGTGCCTGTTGATGGGCAGACCAACGGGGTTCTCGATGCCTAGATGATTCGTGCAGTAGGAGATGCACTCTTCGGTCAGAAAGCCCCTGGCTATACTTCCCTCTGGACGTGACACGTTGCGAATGTATCCTCTGATGACACCATTCATTATTTCGAACGGCATCATGCTGTGCCGGAACGTCGGCCCGAGTTGGATGATATCCTCCACTATATGGACCAGCAGATGCACCATAATGTCGAAGAATGCGGGCGGGAAGTACATCTCAAGCTCGCATAGTATCACCACGATCTCTTCCTGTAGCCTTCTGAGTTGCCTCACGCCAATCGACTTCTGAGAGATGACGTCGAAAAAGTTGCATCGGTCCTTCAATTAGCATACTCATGTGAATGTACTTCCTCTTCATGCACAACCAGGGGGGAAGGTTGTACATCCACACAAACACAGGCCAGGTGCTATGTGTGCTTCTCTGGCTGCCAAACGGATTGACTCCATCGGTGCTCGCGCCCAGCACGATGTTCCTTGGATCGTTCCCAAATTCTAGGTCTTTGCAGTTCTACGCTTGCCACTGGCTCGCATCCTTAGGGTGACTCAGCATCTTGTCTTTTTTATCTATCTCCGGATCATTTGCGTTATCTTCTCGCTTCTTCTCCTCCCTATCCGCGTGCCAACGCACGAGCTTTACTGCCTTAGGGTCCGCGAAATACCGCTGCAGACGAGGAGTGATCGGAAAGTACCACACCACTTTTCGAGGAGCTTTCTTCCTCTTCTTGTATCGAGTGACGCTGCACACCGGACATATGGTAGACTCCGCGTGCTCGTCCCGATAAATGATGCAATTGTTCATGCACACATGGTATTTCACGTGCGGTAAATCCAGAGGACACACGATTTTCTTCGCCTCCTCCAAACTGGTCGGGCACTTGTTCCCCTTGGGAAGACGTTCGTGCCAGAATGACATGTTCTCATCGAAGCATGCGTCGGTCATTTTGTGTTTTACCTTCATCTCCAGAGCCATGAGCGTTACTTTCAGGCGGGTATCCTCGGGCCTGCATCCTTCATACAATGGAGTAACCGCGTCTAACTCAAGTTGATCCATCTTGGCTTTCTCTCAGGCGGCAGCTCTTGCGTTATCCGTCTGCTTGAGAAGCAGCTCTTGAATATGAGGGTCCTGCACCCAGCCCATCGATGGTCCAGCATCGTCTGCTCCGCCGACATCATCATCTTCATGATCATGCCCGTCGTCTGCTCCGGCATCTTCCTCATCATCATGTCCTGCATCTTCTACATGATGACTGTGTACAACATCACCGTCGTGCTCATCTCCTGGGGATTCTTCGTCTTCTCGCCCGCCCGAGCCGCGGTGGTTGTCTTGCTGCCCTTCCTCATTTCTTGCCCGGCCCCCATGGACGACTTCGTAGTCATCTTCATCACCTTGCCACCGATAGCCATCCATGAAACCACGCAAGAGCAGGTGGTCCCGCACCTGCCCGGAATCCGGGCCCGCAATAAGGCTCTTCAGCTTGCATCTTCAACACGGAAATCTTATCTCCGTCTCGTTCTTTTGAAGCATCTCGGCCTTCGCGGACCTCAAAAACCTATTCACGATTCCTTCGGTCATCGTGCGGACCATGGTCGCCTGCGGGGTAGAGCAAAACAATATTTTAGAACCAAGAAAAAATTTGGCATGACTTTCCCTAAAAATAGGACCAAAAAGAATGCTTAATGCCAAAATTCTCGCCGAAACAGAAATGAATCAACATTCCGGCAAAATATTGGCAACTATTGCATTTCAAATACCGGTACACCTCCAAACACAAACACATATGCAACACCACAAACATATGCAACACCACGAACATACATAGATCTAGCTAGGCCACAAACATTCACGATGCCTTCAATTTTTTTTTGATACTAATGGCGCACCTTGGGCCAAGTGCGCCATTAGTAGTTTCAACTCTAATGGCGTATCAGAAGATGGTGCGCCATTAGTATATACTAATGGCACACCGCTTGTCTGGTGCGCCATTAGTGTCAATCCCATCTATAGCCCTTTTTCTAGTAGTGTAGGCTCTATTATGTA
Organism: Triticum aestivum; assembly: GCF_018294505.1. Lineage (NCBI taxonomy): Eukaryota > Viridiplantae > Streptophyta > Magnoliopsida > Poales > Poaceae > Triticum > Triticum aestivum. Next base: position 123,878,094 of record NC_057804.1, read on the forward strand.
TGCCATGCTGTGTACAGACCTGATGTGAACCTTGCCATAAGTTTGGTAGGGAGGTACCTGAGAAGGACTAAGGATATGTTTCTCCTTTATGGAGGAGTCGAAGAGCTCGTCGTAAAGGGTTACGTCGATGCTAGCTTTGAAATAGATCCAGATGACGCCAAGTCACAAAACGGATACGTGTATATTTTGAATGGTGGGGCAGTCAGCTGGTGCAATTGTAAAGTACATATGGATCTGAATGTCGCAGATCCATTGACTAAACCTCTTCCAAGAGCAAAACATGATCAGCACCAGAACTCTATGGGTGTTCGATTCATCACAATGTAACTAGATTATTGACTCTAGTGCAAGTGGGAGACTGTTGGAAATATGCCCTAGAGGCAATAATAAAATGGTTATTATTATATTTCCTTATTCATGATAATTGTCTATTGTTCCTGCTATAATTGTATTAACTGGAAACCGTAATACATGTGTGAATACATAGACCACAACATGTCCCCGGTGAGCCTCTAGTTGACTAGTTTGTTGATCAATAGATGGTTGTGGTTTCCTGACCATGGACATTGTATGTTGTTGATAATGGGATCGCATCATTAGGAGAATGATGTGATGGACAAGACCCAATCCTAAGCATAGCACAAGATCGCGTAGTTCGTTTGCTAGTGTCAGGACCCTGATCCTAAGTCACACCGATCTAGCATGTAACACATCATATCACTTTGCGGCCTCACGCACGGTATCCCCACGGGTGCCACCTTACCTGGCCCAAGACCATTTGCGCCTTTTGGCTCATGTATATGATAGTGTCACTAGCATCCATATGACAGAGAACCCGGGACAACATGACTAGTCGTAAACCCAAGGTGGCACTAACTTACAGGGGCAGGTATACATGACCCAGCAACGAATGTGTCGATCATTGAGGGAGTCCTGGACTAGGGGGTGTCCGGATAGCCGGACTATCATCATCGGCCGGACTCCAAGACTATGAAGATACAAGATTGAAGACTTCGTCCCGTGTCCGGATGGGACTTTCCTTGGCGTGGAAGGCAAGCTTGGCAATACGGATATGTAGATCTCCTACCATTCTAACCGACTCTGTGTAACCCTAGCCCTCTCCGATGACTATATAAACCGGAGGGTTTTAGTCTGTAGGACGAACAACCATTACAACTATCATACCATAGGCTAGCTTCTAGGGTTTAGCCTCCTTGATCTCGTGGTAGATCCACTCTTGTACTACCCATATCATTAGTATTAATCAAGCAGGAGTAGGGTTTTACCTCCATCGAGAGGGCCCGAACCTGGGTAAAAACATCGTGTCCCTTGTCTCCTATTACCATCCGCCTAGACGCAGAGTTCGGGGCCCCCTACCCGAGATCCGCCGGTTTTGACACTGACATTGGTGCTTTCATTGAGAGTTCCTCTGTGTCGTCACTGATAAGCTTGATGGATCCTTCGATCATCAACAACGACGCAGTCCAGGGTGAGACCTTTCTCCCCGGACAGATCTTCGTATTCGGCGGCTTTGCACTGCAGGCCAATTCGCTCGGCCATCTGGAGCAGATCGAAAGCTACGCCTCTGGCCGTCAGGTCAGATTTGGAAGTCTAAACTTCACGACAGACATCCGCGGAGGCTTGATCTTCGACGGATTCGAGCCACTGCCGAGCGCGCCGCACTGTCACGATGGGCATGATTTAGCTCTACTGCAGGACAGTGCCCTGGAGGCCGCACATGAGTCCGCTCTGACCCTTAGTTTGGAGCTGACCGCGCAGATCGAGGACGGGTGGCTAGACACTGCCTCGGGGGCTGCAACCTCTACGGCGATGGAGCCGAATACTGACATTGTCCGTTGTAAAGCTCGTGAGTCCGAGGTGCCGGACTCCGAACCTCCTGCGCCCCTACCAATCAAATCCGATTGGGCGCCGATCATGGAGTTCACTGCCGCGGACATCTTTCAGCACTCACCCTTTGGACACATCCTGAATTCGCTATAGTATCTCTCATTATTAGGAGAGCCCTGGCCGGACTGCGGTCAGGACGGTTGGGATGCGGACGACTAAGAAATTCAAAGCCCACCCACCACCCACTTTGTAGCCACTGTCGACGATCTAACCGACATGCTAGATTACGACTCCGAAGACATCGACGGTATGGACGACGATGCCGGAGACGACCAAGAACCAGCGCCTATGGGGCACTGGAAGACCACCTTGTCATACGACATATACATGGTGGACATCCCAAAGGATGGGAATGGCGAGGATGCAGCGGAGGAAGGCTCCTCCAAGAAACAGCCCAAGCGCCGGCGTTAGCGGCGTCGCTCTAAATCCCGCCACAGCAAGAATGGAGATTCCGGCACTGGAGATAATAACACCCCAGAGAGTGCCGAAGACAACCCCCTCTAGCAAGATTCAGCACAGGAGGACGGAGAAGCCAGCCCTCACGAGAGAGCGGCAGACGAAGAGGTAGAGGATGATAATTACATGCCTACCTCCGGAGACGAGGCAAGCCTCAACGACGATGAATTCGTCGTGCCCGAGGATCTCATCGAACAAGAGCGTTTTAAACGCAGGCTAATGGCCACGGCGAACAGCCTAAAGAAAAAGCAGCAACAGCTTCGAGCTGATCAAGACCTGCTGGCCGACAGATGGACCGAAGTCCTTGCGGCCGAAGAGCATGAACTCGAACGCCCCTCCAATAGCTACCCAAAACACAAGTTGCTCCCCCGATTAGAGGAGGAGGCATATAAACCTTCATCACCAGCGCACAATACGGCAGACCGACCACCTCGTGGCCGCGACAGAGAGGCCTCCAGACCCTCCGCCAGAACCATACCCCGGCATCGCTCGAAAAGCATGAAGCCACGGGGGAATGCGCCGGACTTGCGAGACATATTGGAGGACAAGGCAAGACAATCAAGATCGACCTACGGATCACGTGGGCGCCCCACGATGCACGACGACTACCATCGCGCTGGATACAGCAACTCCGGCCGGGTCGAACACGGTAGACAAAGCTCGCTCGAGCTACGTCGTGATATTGCCCAATACAGAGGCGCCGCACACCCACTATGCTTCACAGATGAAGTAATGGATCATCAAATCCCTGAAGGGTTTAAACCCGTGAACATTGAATCCTACGATGGCACAACAGACCCCACAGTTTGGATCGAAGACTATCTCCTTCATATCCACATGGCCCGCGGTGATGATCTTCACGCCATCAAATATCTCCCACTCAAGCTTAAAGGACCAGCTCGGCATTGGCTTAACAGCTTGCCAGCAGAGTCAATTGGGTGTTGGGAGGACCTGGAAGCCGCATTCCTTGACAACTTCCAAGGTACATATGTGCGACCACCAGACGCCGATGACCTAAGCCACATAATTCAGCAGCCACACGAATCGGCCAGACAGTTCTGGACACGGTTCTTAACAAAGAAAAATCAAATCGTCGACTGTCGGGATGCGGAGGCCCTCATAGCCTTCAAACATAACATCCGCGACGAGTGGCTGGCCCGGCACCTAGGACAGGAAAAGCCGAAATCCATGGCAGCCCTCACATCACTCATGACCCGCTTCTGCGCGGGAGAGAACAGCTGGCTAGCCCGCAGTAACAACCTCAGCAAAAATTCTGGCAGTCCGGATAACAAGGACCGCAATGGCAGGTCGCGTCGCAACAAAAACAAACGCCGCGTTAACGGCGATAACACTGAGGATACGTCAGTTAACGCCGGATTCAGAGGCTCCAAACCCGGTCAGCGGAAAAATCCATTCAAAAGAACTACTCCGGGTCCGTCCAATTTGGACCGAATACTCGACCGCTCTTGCCAGATACATGGCACCCTCGAAAAGCCAGCTAATCACACCAACAGGGATTGTTGGGTATTTAAGCAGGCAGGCAAGTTAATTGCCGAAAACAATGACAAGGGGCTGCATAGCGAGGACGAAGAAGAGACCCGGCCGCCGAACAATAGAGGACAGAAGGGTTTCCCCCCACAAGTGTGGACGGTAAACATGATATACGCAACCCACATACCCAAGAGGGAGTGGAAGCGTGCACTTAGGGACGTATATGCGATGGAGCCAGTCACCCCGAAGTTCAATCCATAGTCCTCTTGCCCGATCACTTTTGATCGAAGGGACCACCCCACCAGTATCCGCCACGGCGGATTCACCGCATTGGTTTTAGACCCAATCATCGATGGATTTCACCTCACCAGAGTCCTGATGGACGGCGGCAGCAGCCTGAACCTGCTTTATCAGGATACAGTGTGCAAAATGGGCATAGACCCCTCAAGGATAAAACCTACAAAGACGACCTTCAAAGGCGTCATACCAGGTGTAGAGGCCAATTGTACAGGCTCAGTCACACTGGAAGTGGTCTTCGGATCCCCGGATAACTTCCGAAGCGAGGAGTTAATCTTCGACATAGTCCTGTTCCGCAGCGGCTATCATGCTCTGCTCGGACGGACTGCGTTTGCAAAGTTCAACGCGGTGCCGCATTACGCATACCTCAAGCTCAAGATGCCTGGCCCTCGAGGAGTCATCACGGTCAACGGAAACACTAAACACTCCCTCCGAACGGAGGAACACACAGCGGCTCTCGCGGCAGAAGTACAGAGCAGCCTCTTAAAGCAACTTTCGAGTCCGGCCGTTAAGCGACCGGACACGACCAAACGCGCCCGGAGTAACCTACAACAAGACCACCTGGCACGTTCCGAGCACGCGTAGCAATGCGGCCCCAACCCCAGCCCCTGCCAAATTGCAAGACTGGTCCTTCACGTACATCATTACGCTCTGGAGATACCATGGGCATAGGGGGAGGGGCACGGCCACCACAGGCCCAAAATGCGGCTTAACCGCACCAAGGGCTCCCAAGTGTGTGGCTCTTTTTATTTTTTTCCTTTTTCTTATGCACAGGACTCCGTTCACCAGAAGCCCTGTCCGGCAGTAGACCTGCCGAACACACGATGCAACAGCCAGGGGAGAAGAAGGGCTACGGCGAGTATCCAGCTGGTCTCCATTACGAGCATTAAATCCGCTTTCATACACCATTCCGCAGCCTACCCCTGGAGGGGGACATGTTTTATAGTCTTACCCCTTGCTTACCGCACTATTTGTATCGTTCTGCATTCATCACAGAATTCCTTGAATAAACAATGCATCGCTTTTCGCTTATAATTGCATTTCTTTCTTATATATATGTTCATTTACGACATCTTGCATCCGTACACTTTGGTCCGGATGAATACACCAGGGGCTTAAGTTCCCCGCATTATGGTGTGATAAGTCCGAACACTTTCACAAGTGCGGCACCCCGAACTTATAGCATTATATGCATCGGCTCCGAATCATGTCTTGGGTCAATAGTTGGGTTTGCCCGGATCCCATGTTTTGGTACCTTACATTCCGTTTTATCGGCTAAGGTAGCACTGGGAGAACCACTGCGATTGCGCCCCGGTTGAGCTGGGCGAGCGCCTCAGTGGAGAAAGCTAAAATTGACCGTCATGATAAGGCGAGAGCTGGTCGCTGTTCGAGAGGTCTTTTCGAGTCCCTAAGGGCATCTCCAGCCGTTGGCCCCCCCGGGACGCACAAAAATCGCCCCCTGGGGGTGAGCCGGTGATACACTTGGTGCTGGGGGCGGTTTTGCACCCAGTCGTCGCCCCCAGCTCGCCCCCAGGCGCTGAAATTGGCCCACTTTGCAGCCCAATTTCGGCGAATAAACGGCCCATATGGGCGAGAATAGGCCCATATTCGGCATGGTTTCGCCGTGTCTCGGCGTTCAATTATCAACATAATTATTCCTTATCACATATTTCATCACAGAAAAATCACATACTTCAACAAAATAGTACAACAACAAATAGTTCAATACAAATTATATAGTTCAACAAATAAAAACTTGTATTTCATCACGCGGCGTCCCCCTTGAGACTCCATAGGTTCTCAATCAGATCTTTCTGCAGTTGATGATGCACCTGTGGGTCTCGGATCTCTTGATGTTGGAAATATGCCCTAGAGGCAATAATAAAAGTATTATTATATTTCATTGTTCATGATAATTGTCTTTTGTTCATGCTATAATTGTATTATCCGGAAATCGTAATACACGTGTGAACACATAGACCACAATATGTCCCTAGTGAGCCTCTAGTTGACTAGCTCGTTGTGATCAACAGATAGTCATGGTTTCCTGGCTATGGACATTGGATGTCGTTGATAACGGGATCACATCATTAGGAGAATGATGTGATGGACAAGACCCAATCCTAAGCATAGCACAAAGATCGTGTAGTTCGTTTGCTAGAGCTTTGCCAATGTCAAGTATCTCTTCCTTAGACCATGAGATCGTGTAACTCCCAGATACCGTAAGAGTGCTTTGGGTGTACCAAACGTCACAACGTAACTGGGTGATTATAAAGGTGCACTACAGGTATCTCCGAAAGCGTCTGTTGGGTTGACACGGATCGAGACTGGGATTTGTCACTCCGTATGACGGAGAGGTATCTCTGGGCCCACTTGGTAATGCATCATCATAATGAGCTCAAGGTGACCAAGGTGTTGGCCACGGGATCATGCATTACGGTACGAGTAAAGTGACTTGCCGGTAACGAGACTGAACAAGGTATTGGGATACCGACGATCGAGTCTCAGGCAAGTAACATACAGATTGACAAAGGGAATTATATACAGGGTTTGATCGAATCCTCGACATCGTGGTTCAACCGATGAAATCATCGAGGAGCATGTGGGAGCCAACATGGGTATCCAGACCCCGCTGTTGGTTATTGCCCGAGAGTCGTCTCGGTCATGTCTGCGTGTCTCCCGAAGCCGTAGGGTCTACACACTTAAGGTTCGGTGACGCTAGGGTTATTAGGAAGACTAGTATGTGACTACCGAATGTTGTTCGGAGTCCCGGATGAGATCCCGGACGTCACGAGGAGTTCCGGAAGGGTCCGGAGGTAAAGATTTATATATGGGAAGTTGTCAAACGGACACCGGAAAGTTTTGGGGGCGTACCGGTATTGTACCGGGGCCACCGGAAGGGTTCCGGAGGTCCACCAGGAGGGGCCACCCCTCCCGGGGGGCCACTTGGGCTGCGTGGGGAGTTGGCCAGCCCCTGGTGGGCTGGGCGCACCCCCTCCCTTGGGCCCTTGCGCCTAGGGTTGAGGGGGGAACCCTAGAGGGGGCGCCCCCCTTGCTTGGGGGGCAAGTCCCCCCTCCCCTTGGCCGCCGCCCCCCCTCTAGATGCATCTAGAGGGGCCGGCCCCCTTCTCCCTTCCCCCTATAAATAGAGGGGTGAGGGGAGGGCAGCCGCTCCACAAGCCAAGGCGCAGCCCTCCCCTCCCCAACACCTCTCCTCCTCCGTTGTGTGCTCGGCAAAGCCCTGTCAGAGTACTGCTTCTCCACCATCATCACGCCGTCGTGCTGCCGGTGGAGCTGTTTTCCTCAACCTCTCCTTCCTCCTTGCTGGATAAAGACGGAGGAGACGTCGCCCGTACCGTACGTGTGTTGAACGTGGAGGTGCTGTCCGTTCAGCACTTGGTCATCGGTGATCTGAATCACGTCGAGTACGACTCCATCATCACCGTGCAAGCTTCCGCTCGCGATCTACAAGTGGTATGTAGATGCAATCTCTCTCCCATAACTCGTTCCTTAGATGAACTCATAGATGGATCTTGGTGAAACCGTAGGAAAATTTTTAATTTTCTGCAACGTTCCCCAACACTTGACGCATACTGAGATAGGCAGTCCAAGTTGCCGGTAGCTGGTGATCAACTTCGGCTAGAGGACCCTGCCTGTAGTATGGTTCAGTGTCAAGCACTGGGTCTTCTTGCTCGCTCTCGATGATCATGTTGTGCAAGATGACACAGCAAGTCATGATCTCCCACATTTGATCTTTCGACCAGGTCTGAGCGGGGTACCGAACAACAGCGAATCGAGATTGGAGCACACCAAATGCCCGCTCGACATCCTTCCTGTAAGCCTCCTGAACCTTCGCAAACCAGGCATTCTTGCCTCCTGCCATAGGGTTTGAGATTGTCTTCACAAATGTCGACCATCTCGGATAGATGCCGTCAGCTAGATAGTACCCCTTGTTGTATTGGTGCCCATTGATCTCGAAGTTCACCAGAGGAGAATGGCCCTCAACGAGCTTGGCAAAAATAGGAGAGCACTGCAGCACATTGATGTCATTGTGAGTTCCTGGCATACCAAAGAAGGAGTGCCAAATCCAGAGGTCCTGTGTGGCTACTGCCTCAAGCACCACACTGCAATCGCGTTTGGCGCGTTTGTACATCCCCTGCCAACCAAATGGGTAGTTCTTCCATTTCCAATGCATGTAGTCGATGCTTCCAAGCATCTCAGGAAATCCTCTTGCTGCATTCTGGGCTAGGATCCGAGCAGTGTCTTCCGCATTGGGTGCTCTCAAGTATTGTGGCCCAAACACTGCCACCACTGCCCGACAGAACTTGTAGAAACACTCTATGCTGGTGGACTCGTCCATGCGCCCATAGTCGTCGAGTGAATCACTGGGAGCTCCATATGCAAGCATCCTCATCGCTGTCGTGCACTTCTGGATGGAGGTGAATCCAAGAGCGCCAGTGCAATCCATCTTGCACTTGAAGTAGTTGTCGAACTCCCGGATGGAATTCACAATCCTGAGGAAGAGCTTTCGGCTCATCCGATAATGGCGCCGAAATGTTCTCTCGCCATGAAGTGGAGCATCGGCGAAGTAGTCGGAGTAGAGCATGCAGTAGCCTTGCAGACGATGCCGGTTCTTTGCTTTCACCTGCCCCAGCGCCAAGCCACCTCGACGCGGCTTTTCATTGCTCGCCAGCAGCTGGGCGAGGGCGGCGAGCACCATCAGATGTTCTTCTTCCTGGACGTCGGCCGCAGCTTCCTCCTCCAGCAGCGTCGCGAGCTCTTCCTCCTCATCGGAGTCCATCACCGAGTCAGTCAAAATGCCGAACACCTTGCGCTCGGTGGGCGTTTACCCGCCGTTAAACAGCGCCTCCGCGGCCGGAAACAGCGGCCGGCAGTGCCCAGTGCTGCGGGAGGGGCTGCCGCGGCGAAGCACTGCTATTTTCGGAGCGGGGAATGGCTATCTAGCGGAGTAGGCCGGCTCCCATCACCGGGATACAGCTAGGGGTGGCCGATGGCGCTGGGGGTGCGAGGCGAGTCAGGGGAAGAAAAACTTGACTTTTCCCTTGTCAGTGTGGGCCAGGCGTGCTTTTCCCTAGCGCCGGAGCCCCCAACGGCTCCCCAGCGCGATGGGTTCGGCCTGTGACCGCCGGGCGGAAATAAAGGTCCGAACCGGCGATTTTCGGCGTCCTGGGGGCGCGACTGGGCCGTTTTTTCGGCGCCGGCGCCGAAAAAGTGGCCAGGGGGGCCTGTTGGGGGCGCGGCTGGAGATGCCCTAAAGACTTATGCCGCTTAGAGCGAGGAACCAGCTTTGTCCGGCCCAGGCGTGGATAGCGCCCCGAACTCGGTCTTCTGAACACTAGGGGCTTCGCCGAAATTTAAAATTATAGAATTCTATGGCTAAGTGAGAGTGTTCAAGCATTATAAGTCCGGTTGCCTCATTCATTGTGTTGAGCGCCTCCCTAGATGGACCCAACAATGGGAACAAGAGCGCTCAGGTTTATCCCGAACACCCCAGCACTCGTGGCATGGGGGCTGAAGCGAACGACTTGCCATCTCTCAGATTTGATAAACGGCCGCACAGATGGTAATATTTTAAATTAATAAGCGTTGCTTAGCGCATATGAACAACGTTTTCAGCGCACAGGATAACACATTGCGAGTCTACTCAAATATTACATCTTCGGAGCACTCACCCGCAATCATGCGGGCACCCTTCAGGACACTCTTATGATACATTTCGGGCGTGCGATACTCCTTGCCCGCCGGCGGCGCGTCCGTTAGAAGCTTCTCAGCATCCATCCTGCCCCAGTGCACTTTTGCACGGGCAAGGGCCCGACGGGCACCTTCAATGCAGGCGGAATGCTTGACGACTTCCACCCAGGGACACGCATCCACCAGCCGCTGCACCAGGCCGAAGTAGCTCCCAGGCATGGCCTCCTTGGGCCACAGCCGAACTATGAGGCCCTTCATGGCCTATTCGGCTACCTTGTGGAGCTCGACCAGCTATTTTAGCTGGTCGCTAAGGGGCACCGGATGTCCAGCCTCAGCATACTGAGGCCAAAAGACCTTCTCCGTCGAGCTCCCCTCCTCGGCCCGGTAGAAAGCGGCAGCATCGGACACGCTGCGAGGCAGATCTGCAAACGCTCCTGGAGAGCTTCGAATTCGGGTAAGTAACAGGTAATTCACATTCACATGCTTGCTTTGCATGAAAAATGCCTTACCCGCTGCTATTTTCTTCACCGCCTCAATTTCCTGGAGGGCCTTGTGGGCTTCGGCCTTAGCGGCTTTGGCACTCTCAAGCGCCGATGCAAGCTCGGACTCTCGACTCTTCGAGTCGCGCTCCAAACTCTCATGCTTTTGCACGATTGCCTGGAGCTCTTGCTGCACCTCCGCCACCCGTGCCTCCTGCTTCTCTCGCTCGGCTCATTCTGCGGCCGCATTACGTTCGACCGCGGACACGACCTCCTTCAGGGTCGCCACCTCGTTCGTGGCCCCTGGAGTACCCACGTTATCCTTGTTATTTCTCTTGCAACCAAAATCCTTTTTTGTAAGGTACAAACTTAATACGATGTTACTCACCTTCCTTGTCCTTGAGTTGCTTCTTGGCACGGCCAAGCTCACTCTTGAACCGCTCGAGGTTCTGCTTCAAAGCATCGACCTCCGCAGTCAGTGCGGCAGAGGTCAGCAGCGCAGCCTGCAATCCCATATTGACATATTTTTTAGACCTCCTGCGTACATCTTTTTAGATCCTCCGTCCGGCTTTTCTTTCCAAACACCGAACCGAGCATCAAGGGCTACTGTCTATGTGGTATTATATGACATATTTTAAAATTTCTTATGTCAAAGCCTGTTAGAAGGCTGCTGCAGGCTTCGGTCAGCCCGCTCTTGGCGAGCTGAACCTTCTGAATCACCGCACTCATGATAGTGCGGTGTTCTTCCTCGATGGAAGCGCTGTTGAGCGCCTCCAACAAGTTATCCGGCGCCTCCAGTTGGACGAAGGCCACCGGTGTCACAGTCTTGCCCTTCTTACGAAGGGGCCGCCTGCCGGACTCCGGAACCACTGCAGGGTCCGGTGCGGAGTCCGGTGCGAAGTCCGGGAGGTTGCCCTGAGGCACCTCCGGAGCCTCCCCCTCCTGGCGGGTCCCCTCCTAGGATCCCACCTAGGCGTCATCAGCATCACGAGGGGTGGAGGCGGTCGGAAGGGAATCCATATCCGACGTAGCCAAGGACCCGCTCGACGAAGCGGGAAGATCGTCCTTGGCCGGACTACAGGTTGTACGCGGCATTAGAAGGACACCACGTGGCAAAAAGAGAAATTGTAAATCATCCAGGAATTCAGACACTTACAATCTTGCCAGGGGCTTGGCCCTTGAGGGCCACTCCTCGTCGCCGTCGTCGGTGTTGGTGGAGCAGTCCGGAGGAAGGGTCCGTCCCTTCTTGGACCCTTCGGCCGCCCCCGTTGGGGAGGCCTTCCTCTTCTTCTCTCCCCCCGCTGGGGGAGAGGCCTCTTTCTCCTCCTCCTCGGGGGAGGAGTCCGCCTCGGAGTCGTCGGACGATGAGTCCGATACCACCTGGCGCCGGGAACTCCTTCGGGTTCCCGTGGCCTTTTCCTTGGCCTTGTTCTCCGGCACCATGTAAAGTGCCGGGACCAGCAGCCCCGTCAAACGGGTGTCCGCTGGTTCTTCTGGAAGGGGAGCTAGACAGTTAACCTGTCCAGACGCCTTCTGCCAGTCCTGTTAAAAGCATCAGGAGTTTAGATCCCACATAGAGTCAAACTATGAAAGAAATGAGTGTCCCATAAAGGATAACATAGCTTACCTCGCCGGCCGGGCGCTGTGTGCTGAATCCGCGATCTTCAGTTGCGGATGCGGGGGCTTCTCCGCCCTTGAACAGCACCGTCCATGCAGCTTCGTACATCGTGTCGAAGAGCCTGCTCAAGGTCCGGTGTTGTGCCGGATCAAACTCCCACAAATTGAAGGCCCGTTGCTGGCAGGGGAGAATCCGGCGGACGAGCATAACCTAGATCACGTTGACAAGCTTAAGCTTCTTGTTCACCAGGGTCTGGAGACAGGACTGGAGTCCGGTCAGCTCCTCCGAACTATCCCATAGCAAGCCCTTCTCTTTCCAGGAGGTGAGCTGCATGGGGGTACCAGATCTGAACTCGGGGGTGCTGCCCATTTAGGCTCACGCGGCTCGGTGATGTAGAACCACCCCGATTGCCACCCTTTGATGGATTCCACGAAGGCACCCTCAAGCCAAGTGACGTTGGGCATTTTGCCCACCATGGCGCCTCTGCACTCCGCTTGCACGCCCTTCACCACCTTCGGCTTGACATTGAAGGTCTTTAGCCACAAGCCGAAGTGGGGCTGGATGCAGAGGAAGGCCTCGCACACGACGATAAACACCGAGATGTTGAGGATGAAGTTTGGCACCAGATCGTGGAAGTCCAGGCCATAGTAGTACATGAGCCCCCGGGTGAAGGGGTGAAGTGGGAAGCCCAGTCCGCGGAGGAAGTGGGGAAGAAATACGACCCTCTCATGGGGCCTGGGTGTGGGGATGAGCTGCCCCTCGTCGGGCAGCCGATGTGCGATGTCACCGGACAGGTATCTAGCGTCGTGCAGCTTTCGATGTGGCCGTCCGTGACGGAGGAGGCCATCCACTTGCCTCCCGCTCCGGACATGGCCGGAGAAGGTTGAGGCGAGATGTGCGGACTTGGGCGCTGGAGCTCAAGTGCGCGCAGATGGATAAGCAAAGGAGGAAGAAGGCGTAGGTAAAAAAGGTGGATCCTTATCCCCTTATATATGGGCGGACGAAGATTATGCATCCCCACCAGCCTGGTAAAACTCGCTTATCTCCCAAGCGCCACAATCAATGGCGCGGTTGGGTTACCCACGTCCGTATTGATGGGAATCCCGGAATAAGGGGAACACGATCTCTGCTTCGACAAGACGTGCCAAGGAAACCGCTTCGCTAAACGCGCTGAGGTGGTATAATAAAAATGATTCAAGTAAAGGCTTGGTAGTGGTGTGATGTCACAGCACAAAATACGTCAGCAGATTGAACTTGTGTACATATTATTCTCTCTACGGTGGTATGTGGAATTTATTTTACAGAGCCGGACACTATCCTGGTGTTCACAATCTTTTATGAATTATTCGAAGGAGGAACCCGCCTTGCAATGCAGAAGACAATATGCGCGCCGGACTCGTCGTCATTGAAGCCTGGTTCAGGGGCTACTGAGGGAGTCCTGGACTAGGGGGTGTCCGGATAGCCGGACTATCATCATCGGCCGGACTCCAAGACTATGAAGATACAAGATTGAAGACTTCGTCCCGTGTCCGGATGGGACTTTCCTTGGCGTGGAAGGACAGCTTGACAATACGGATATGTAGATCTCCTACCATTGTAACCGACTCTGTGTAACCCTAGCCCTCTCCGGTGTCTATATAAACCGGAGGGTTTTATTCCGTAGGACGAACAACCATTACAACAATCATACCATAGGCTAGCTTCTAGGGTTTAGCCTCCTTAATCTCGTGGTAGATCCACTCTTGTACTACCCATATCATTAGTATTAATCAAGCAGGAGTAGGGTTTTACCTCCATCGAGAGGGCCCAAACCTGGGTAAAAACATCGTGTCCCTTGTCTCCTGTTACCATCCGCCTAGACACACAGTTCGAGACCCCCTACCCGAGATCCGCCGGTTGTGGCACCGACAATCATCAACGTATGAACCCAAGTCATAGCAAGCTACAAGGACTTAAAGGAACAACGCGTGACATTTCTCTGAAGGGACAGACACAGGAACGAAGAAGGACACATGCCGGCCAGCCTAAGTGTTCCGAAGCAGTAGCAAGCTACCATGGCTCAGTGGAAGCACTAGGAGACATTTCCCCATAAGATAGACTACCAAGAATAAACAACTAGGTTGTCGGATCCCACACATAGCAATACATGTTACATGTACGCATAACATGCAAGTATGTGTTGTACAACATGGCATCACAACATAACTTAACAACTCATATAAATAAAGGCCTAGAAGAGCCATCATAGCATTTATTACAAATAGGGGTCACATGACCCAACATACAGAGCATACAAGCAACAAGCGGAAGCATAAACATGTCTGAGTACAGACAACTACAAATGAAAAAGGTCGAAAAGCGTGACTAACTACAAGACCCACCCAAGGGTACAAGATCATAGCTGAGGTAAGAAGCTAAACGTCGAAGTCCACGCAGAACTACTAGTGAGACTAAAGTCTCTCTGCAAAACCATAAATTAAGCAAACATGAGTACAAATGTACCCAGCAAGACTTACATCAGAACTAGCTACATATGCATCAGTATCAACAAAGGGGGTGGTGGAGTTTAACTGCAGCAAGCCAACTTTGACTCAGTGGCTATCCTATACTACGACTGCAAGTAACTCTTTTGAGGTAGCGCACACGAGTCCACATATTCACCAATCAATACACCACTATGGATATGTTCCCGACTCCCTACGAGAAGGCCATCCATAGCACTCACACTTATCTTGCGCATTTTAGAGTATCCACTTTCACTTTTCTATGAACTGTATAGGCAACCCAGAAGTCCTTTACTGCGGACGCGGCTATTCAAATAGATCATTTATAACCCTGCAGGGGTGTACATCTTCACACATGTTTCCACCACTTAGCGTCTGCACACGACATGTGCTCGACAGACTTCAAGCGAAGGCCGACGTGGGTGTAGACCACGACCTGACTAACCAGACAAGTCCCTAGTCCAGGTTTATCGCCTATTCAGGTTCCATCCGCAGGGAGTCCGGCCGAGGTTTCCACTACGGCCCCAAACGAGGTGTACAGGGTTCCCGAGGCAGCAAACGGGTGACTCGATACACCAGGCGACGTGCCTACCGCATCACAGCCCACCCCTTGGGTCAGCGCTGCGCACGGCCTCCAGCATACTACAAACACCAGAAACTACTTGCAAGTCCTGGACAGAGGACGGGGGGTTAATAAGTCGAGCGGGGTCATATTTGAGGGCCCAACGTGTGGTAGTAGCTGTTCATGGATCACTAACACAGAACTCAGTTCCTGAGGACAGTTTCAATGAGGCAACCCACCATGTACTCCTACATGGCCTCTCACCGCTACCTTTACCAAAACGTGTTCACATACTTACCTCTCAACAGTAGGACATGTTCACAGACCTCCAATTCATCCCCGATGAATCAGACCCGACTCAACTCCAAGCAGTAGCAGACATGGCAAACAAGCATGAATGAGTAGGCACATCAGGGCTCAAACAACTCCTACTCATGCTAGTGGGTATCATCTATTTACTGTGGCAATGACAGGTCATGCAGAGGAAAGGGGTTCAACTACCGCAGCAGGTAACAGTTGAAGCGTTGTTGTCCTAATGTAGTAAAAGAGAGCAGGAGCGAGAGTGGGATTGCATCGGAATGAACAAGGGGGGGTTGCTTGCCTGGCACTTCTGAAGATAGTATAGTTCTTCATCGATGTCATCGATCTCATCGTCAGAACCACGTCTATGAGAGGGGACACATACCGGCAATAGAGAAGGAACACAATCAATGCAATGCAACAATATGATGCATGATCATGACATGGCAATATGTTGTAGTTTGAGCTAATGCAACTAGTAACACAATTAAATGAAGTTCGTTTGAACCAAAGGTTGAAATACAAACTCCACATGTGGTTATTTAAATACCATTCTTTTGAGTGTTCCTAAACAGTAGCCAAAACTTGTTCTAACATGCATGAAAATGGTACAGATGGATAGATTGGATTTTTCTGATCATTTTTCATATATAATTTATTTCATTCTGAGTTATAGTTTATTTTCTATGAATTTTTGGATATTTTCTGAAATAAATAAATCATCTTTGATTTATTTAAAATCCCAGAAAACAATTACTGCATCAGCATGACGTCACTATGATGTCAGCAAGTCAACAGGGGCGGTCCAGGTCAAACTTACCAGTGGGTTCTGTGTATCATTAAATAACTAAACTAACCTAACTTAGTTAACACTAACCTAGGTTAATCAGCAGGACTGGCCCCACACATCAGTGACCCAGGGTGGTCAAACCTTGGTCAGACGGGGTCAAACCCACCGGTGACTTGACGCCGGCGAGGGACGCGGCGGCAAGCCTCGGGTTTGCGTCTCCGGCGACCAAACGGACGACGGAGACCACCTACGGACAACTGGTAATCTCGCGAGTCGAGTGGTGCAAACCATGTGGCCTGGGGTGGCCAGAATCCACGACGGCGTTGAGGTCAGCGGCGGCCGGAGTTCGGGAGTTGGAGGTTTCGGTGCTTCGGTGCACAGCAGGAGCAACAGGTGACGGTTTTGGGGTCCTGGCATTGCACTGAGCACGGTGGTGTGCTCGGTCGCGGTCCTAGGTGACAGTGGCCACGGCGGCGACATGAATGCTGGCGAAGAGCTCTCGGCTCCGACGGGCATCGGCGTTAGAGGAAGGAAATGAGCTAGGGGAGAGGGGGATTGACGTAGTGGCTCACAACGGATCTGAAGGCGTCACCAAAGAGCTCGGGGATGCGCTGTGGACGACAAATCGGCGACGACAATCTCCGGCGCCCGATGATGAACACGACGATGCCGGCGATGTTGCGGGGCTCCCTGTCTTGCATGAGTAGGTGTGGGGCTTCAGGATGATGTGGCAGCGATGAGGGATACGTCGGGGAGGCGAGGCGGTGGCTCAGGGCACGGCAACTGTGAGCGGCGCGACAACAGCTCTCGGGTGATGCGAGGGAGAGAGCCAGAGGAGGGGGGAGGCACTGAGAGAGCGAGAGAGGGCAGAGGGGGTGGTGTGGCTGCACCAGGGAAGGCCAGGGCAAAGCCGCAAGTAGGAGGTGGCCGTCGATGGCCGTGCGTGTGCTGGCGCGCCGCAGGCACATGCCCTTGTGCCCACTAGCACGAGGTTAGGGGTGACTGGCGCCTGGGCCTCGTGGGCTGGCTGTCCACTGGGCCGGCCAGGTAAGTCCAGGTAAGCCTTTCCTCTTTTCTGTGTTTGTTTTTCTATTTTATTTCCACTGTTCTGATTTATTTTAGGCACTAAATCATTTTAATAAATTCTGAAAAATCTTGTGGATACTAACTGAATTATTCCAGAGCTCCACAAAGAACCTCATAATATTTGGACCATTTAAAATATATATAGCATTTAAATGGCTCCAACTCAAATACTTTTGTGTTAATTCAACAATCCAAAATGACCTAGAAATATATTCATCATTTTTGGCAGAGGTTTCCACCTTAACCAGAAATCATGAACTTTTCTTAGGGGCATTTTGGGTTCATTGAAAATATTTCATTTGATCCTAGTTGGATTTAATTTGGTGCTAGGGTTTGAACATCCCCATTTGAAGTTTGGGCAAAATTTAAACATGATGCAACAACCAAGACTAGTCCACAAACAAGGCTGAAGCTAGGGTTGTGACAACTCATCCCCACTAAACAAGAATCTCGTCCCGAGATTCAAGATGTGAGGTAAGAAGATAGTAGGGACACAAAGCTAACACGATCTTCATGATCCAATTGCCCTCCTCGAAGATGTTGATCCATTGCTTCAAATTGATCTTGGTGTCTTTGCTTTCGAGATCTTCATCCAACATGACAAGGAGAAGAAAGGAAAAACTCTAGAAGAATCGATCTTCTCGAAGATCAAGCAACTGACGATCAACTCACGGAATGAGAAATTGGAACATCTCTTGAACTAAGACACAAAACACACATCAAGATGATGGTAAGGATCTGATGACGAAGGTTTAATTTGGTAGGCAAGAATTCCACGCTTGAAAAGATGGTGCACTAGTTTCAGAGTAGCGAGGACTTAATTGTCCTTCATACCATAACGGGGCACCTTAGAGGAGGTGACTCATAGAATTATTCCCTAAGGTGGCAAAAAGAATTACTTTTGATCCATAGATCATTGAAACTCTTCATACCATCCTGGGCAATTCACAATGGATCGTTTGAAGGAATTCAAAAGAATGGCATACTCAGTTTGGAAAGGGAACTAGAGTTGGAAGACAACTCGACAAACGGAAGGCACATTCCAATTGATACCGAGGATATAACCTAGTGTCTGAGAGTGCTCTCAAGAACTTGAGCATTTCCCTACTCATCAAGGTCTTACCAACATCCGTGCCGCGGATCCTGGCAACACATCATACTACCGTGATGAATAGTTATGGACGATGCAGATGCAAAGGAAGACAACACTTTCTCAGATTTGTCCTTAGCAATGCCAAGGAACAAAACCTGGATGATCGACTGAGAGACATTTAGCACTCCACTTCTAATGTTCCCCTTGATGCAGGTAGCTTCATATCTAGAACATCAAGTAGAAGGTCAGACTTCAGGAGCTCAAGGAACCCATAAGGAACAATTTATGTACAAAGTCATACCAACTCCTCATGGAAGAATGGCCAAATTGCTGACCCAATATACTACAATAAGAGATCTCCCGGATAAGTGTGTTGGCCATGACATCCACTTAACGGTTCAAAAGACCAATATTATAATTCTTGGGAACGTCCCAACCATCATATCTGCCTGAGATTCAGATTTGGTTGGTGTCGGGATATTCCAGACTCAGAATGTATGAAAGAGAAAGGTTGCAACACAAATCAATGAGATGACGTTGCGAGATTCTCGGGAAATGAACTATGGCAGCAAGCTCCAAAACATGAGCTAGTTCTGCTACACACATGTGAACACGCTGTCCAAGACAAGCATGACCACATAGTAGTCTTGCAACAAAACACTACCGAGTTCAGGTGGGGAACCATCATCGAGGATATCAAAGTTCTTGTGCACTTATTGATGAACTTCTTATCCTAGAACAAATCAATAAGTGGCTTCTGTGCTAGGAATACATATGGAATGAAGGTAGCTAATCTGTCAAACCATAGAATACTTTCACAGGCATGACTGACTTGGGATGATTCCAGAGGAAGCAAAAACAAGCTTTCTCGAATTCACGGTGGCAACTTGCATCAAGTACACGTGAATTAGAGGAAGTCTCTTCTTTCATCCAACACATACTTCATGGGTTAGCATGAAGATAATGCCTATGTAAATTTCCAACGCTAGCTTGATGTTCAACACGAATCATGGAGGCGACAAAAATGCTGCTGATGGGCTCAACAACAATTCATCGAGGTTTCCATATAGATGGGATTCCATAATTATGTGAGCACGGTGATAGCATTGGTCAGAACCAAAAGATGTAATGGTGTATGCTCGAGGAGACAACCACGAGTAAGACAACATTATGAGAATCGTTGGTCCTGATTTGACTCGACGATAGCCCACACTCGAATCAAAGTTTGGGCAAGGCAATAGATCCAACAGCTGATCAAGAAGATCAGTCGATGAAGATATCATCTTTCTTCAACTAACACACAAACACAAGGATATCCCTTTGGAATGAACTAAGTTACGCAAGCTTTTATCTTCCAACTCTCCAAGTTGTCGTTTAGCCTAACCAACTAGCTACGAGGTATCCAACATAAAATCTTAGAGGAGGGGTGGTTTAGGGAAAAACCAACATGATCACGAACTTAACATAGCCGTCGGGGAACAACCTGGTAATACTTCCGAGAAGATATTCAAAAAATCACGAACCACCGATATGTTACTAAGCTCGAGAACAATCTTGCTTTTCAGGGCAAGACGATGTGATCAAGAGAGTGCTGGATTGACACAATCCTATCTCATTGATCGAGGAGTGCACCAGGGAAAATGGACTGGGTTGCATGATAATCTTAGGATGATGATTCAATAACCAACACCCTAAGAATAATATTATTGTCCATTAACTACCAAGCTACGGAGTTGCTAGGAGTATTGATTTCACATCTCACAGTTCACATGTCGGTATTCTAGTCACAATAACACGGAGACCAAGGTATGAACAATGATGGTGAGAAGTATCACTGCATCAAGAATCCATAGGAGGTGGTGCAATTCCCATGATATTCCTAACATAAAGTGGGTAATACTCCAGGGTAGAACAGACCAGAAGCTGGATCGGCATTTGATCTGCGGAATACAACTACTTTGACCCAATCCTGATATGGATGAGGTACTAGAGATTGTTTCTCCTAGTCATTCCGGAATAGAACGGACTAACGAACCATAAAAATAATAGGCATCGATGATCATGAATGCGCAACTACTTCTGACTATCAATTGATAGACAGAGATCAGAATACAACTAAAGAGGGACAACTCAAGGAACATATAACTTTCTGAGTTGTGGATGCCTAGATTAGTATGTCGATCAAGGTTCAACATATTTCTTCCGGATAACCCATGCAGAAAGGTAGGATTGGCAGAGCCACAATTTGAGTGGTGAACTCATCAAGAGCACTCTTGTTGTGATCTTTTGGTTCAAGAACTTCTGCCATAAGCAGTTCATGGTATTTTGAAGAACACTGGTACGCGTCAGTCCTAAAAAAATGGTTTTTAACCCCTTTCCGCGACGGCATTTGGAACCGTCGCCAAGTGAGTGTCGGCGATAGGGGGGTCCTTCCCACACGACCCAGAAACCGTCGGGGATATGCCCTCTTGGCACACACGCTCGGAAAAATGAGGTCGTGTGCGACCAGCGAGCGCTCAAATACAGAAATATGTAAATTAGAGCTAATGGATATACAATTATACGGTGAAATTGTTTCCGGCCGCAAGTACATCCCACACAGTCGGTCCCCGCTAAACATTTCGTTCGTATGTACATCCCACACAGTCGCTCCAAGGAAAACGTTTCCGTTCACAGGTAAATCACACACAATTTTTCCCGTTAAATCGTTTGTGTTATTGAATGTATCACACACGGTCCATAGAAGAAACTATGTGGCAAAGGCTGTCCATCACACACAATTTTTATGTGGTAAACATTTGCGCAAGGTGGCCTAACGCAAACAGTTTTCAAGAGAAAGTCATGTGTGATTGTTCATTGATCCAACATGTTTTATTCCTAGAAACTGTGTGCGTTGCCTAAGGTCATTGATACGTCTCCGTCGTATCTACTTTTCGAAACTCTTTTGCCCTTGTTTTGGACTCTAACCTATATGATTTTAAAGGAATTAACCCGGACTGACGCTGTTTTCAGCAGAATTGCCGTGGTCTTGTTTTATGTGCAGAAAACAAATATTCTCGGAATGACCTGAAACTCCACGGCACACCTTAGAAAAAATAATAAAAAATCCTCGCCAAAGATGAAGACCAGGGGGCCCACACCCTATCCACGAGGGTGGGGGGCACGCCCCCCCCCCTCTAGGGCACGCCCCCTACCTCGTGGGCCCCCTAGAGACCCTCCGATGCCAACTCCAACTCTATATATTGGCTTTAGGAGAGGAAAAAATCAGAGAGAATGAATCATCGCGTTTTACGATACGGAGCCGCCGCCAAGCCCTAAAACCTCTCGGGAGGGCTGATCTGGAGTCCGTTCGGGGCTTCGGAGAGGGGGATTCGTCGCCATCGTCATCATCAACCATCCTCCATCACCAATTTCATGATGCTCACCGCCGTGCGTGAGTAATTCCATCGTAGGCTTGCTGGACGGTGATGGGTTCGATGAGATTTATCATGTAATCGAGTTAGTTCTGTTAGGGTTTGATCCCTAGTATCCACTATGTTCTGAGATTGATGTTGCTATGGCTTTGCTATGCTTAATGCTTGTCACTAGAGCCCGAGAGCCATGATTTCAGATCTGAACCTATTATGTTTTCATGAATATATGTGAGTTCTTGATCCTATCTTGCAAGTCTATAGTCACCTACTATGTGTTATGATCCGGCAACCCCGAAGTGACAATAATCGGAACCACTCCCGGTGATGACCATAGTTTGAGGAGTTCATGTATTCACTATGTGCTAATGCTTTGTTCCGGTTCTCTATTAAAAGGAGACCTTAATATCCCTTAGTTTCCAATAGGACCCCGCTGCCACGGGAGGGTAGGACAAAAGATGTCATGCAAGTTCTTTTCCATAAGCACATATGACTATATACGGAATACATGCCTACATTACATTGATGAATTGGAGCTAGTTTTGTGTCACCCTATGTTATGATTGTTACATGATGAACCGCATCCGGCATAATTATCCATCACTGATCCGGTGCCTACGAGTTTTCCATATACTGGTTCTCACATATTTACTTTCCCGCTGCTACTGTCTTTACTTTTGCTGTCTTTACTTTTGTTGCCGCTACCACCACTATCATATTACTACAAAATACCAAAAACATTACTTTTGCTGTCTTTACTTTTGTTGCCGCTACCACCACTATCATATTACTTTGCTACTAAACACTTTGCTGCAGATACTAAGTTTCCAGGTGTGGTTGAATTGACAACTCAGCTGCTAATACTTGAGAATATTCTTTGTCTCCCCTTGTGTCAAATCAATAAATTTGGGTTAAATACTCTACCCTCGAAAACTTTTGCGACCCCCTATACTTGTGGGTTATCAGTCATCGCCCACGGTATTTTTTCAATAACCGTTTGCAATATCAAAACCCAATTAGCAGTCGAATTCACCATTAGCAGGCTAATTGCCCAATTAATATATTTCATGTATTAATCTAATTGACATTCATATTAAGCACACACTATATTTCGTTTCCATATTGAGGAAGCAGAATTTCATAATTGAAATACATCAGAGTACAACATGATATAGCTTCAGCACTCAGCTACCCCATTACACAACTGCACCAGCACCAAGTTCCACATGCAACATGTAGAACCTTTCAAAATTAGCATCATAAACGGTATATAGACAGATACATCTCATCTGGAAAACTGCTGAAGCGGAAGGCGAATATTGAGCCTTCATTCATGTTGAAGGTCTTCGCAACTTTAGGCCAGTGCCTGTGGATGATTGACCGTCCGTCCTTCGTCCTCTTCGGGAACACTTCAATATTGAACCGTGGGTGTTGTATGAAAACCTTCCTCGCCTCCTGACCATAGAGGTGGTTTGGGAGGTAATCATCAGTGAACTGCTTTGGAAAGGCCTAAAAACAAGGATGTGCATAAATATCTTCTCTATATTGGAAATGGGGCAAAGGAATAAAAAAAGGCAAGGTTTAATAGTTAGTACCATCTTGTTGTGAACTGATGTCTTCTTCATTGTGCAGACAAAGATCTTGTTGTTTTTTGTCGCTAATTTCTTTATCCTAACAATCTTTCTGAGTTTCTTGATTTGATTGATATTCATGGACAACTCATTTCCCCATATGCAAAAAGGGTCGAACAGCAGGTCAAAACCTTTGACAGCAGGACCTACATTTGCAAGACCAAATTGTTAAAAACCAAAATATTAGAATGGTTCCTGCAATTGCACAATAATGTGCTATTAGAGAACTGACCATGCATGTGCTAACCTCGATTGTAAACCTCAGTGCTTCCCAGTGTTTCCCTGCAACACATATAAGGTAGTTAGTCATCAGGTTAAGTAAGGGTTCGCATGCTATCAGTAAAATATGTGGATGAAAAATAAGCACATTGCAGATTCATCAGATTAATTCAACTCACACGAAAAACCCATTTATCCAAACCAAGCATAATTAAGAACTAGGAAATATAGCACTTGTATATGTTTCTCATGTATTAAGTGCAGCCAAATTCGATTTATTCCTCACATGCACAACAATACAAAATTCTACCCACAACAATTGGACATCGCATTGCAGAATTGAACCAAGCAGTTAACTAAACACCACAACAAATGAACCAAACATTAACTGAGCACCACAGTGCACAATATAACACACTCCTAATAGAAGATCAGACAGTTAACTAAACACAACAGACAATTGTATTTGTTTGTCATGTATTTACTACAGCCAAATTCAATTTATTCCTCACATGGTATACAATAACAGAATGCACCCACAACTATTAAACATCACATTGCATAATTGAACCAAAAAGTTAACTAAACACCACAAGACAAATGAACCAAACGTTAACTGAGTACCATATTGCACAATGTATAGCCAAACCAAGCATGCTTGACAACTTGTAAATATAGCAATTGTATTCGTTTCTCATGTATTTTCTAAAGATAAATTCGATTTATTTCTCACATGGAAGACAATACAAAATTGCAGCCTGAAGAATTGAACATCACATTTGCAGAATTGAACCAACAGTTAACTGAAGACGACAACTAATTAATGAAACAGTTAATAAGTGAGCACCACACTGCACGACATATAGAACATATACACTAGAGCAATAGATTGCATGGTAAAATCAGATAGCATAATTCACTAGAATTTGTGGAGGAAAGGTAGGAGCAACACACGCAACGGGTAAACCGAGCATGCTTAACTGGCGTAGCTAGCAAATGGCAAGGTGCTCCTCCAAGATCTGGGGGTCGGCACGAATGGCAGCCATCGCGACCTCATCCGCGCGTGCGGCCGCGATTTGCTTCTCCGCTACCAAATGCTCCTTGAGATCCTGGCTATACTGCATGCACCATGTCTTAGGGCGGCGCTTATTTGGTGGAGGGGTCAGTTATTTGGGTGGAAGGTGTCGTGCTCATGCCGGCGGTCGGGGCATGTGGGATGTGGAAGGAGGAGGAGGATGGGGTCGGGTGTGCATTACCTGCCTGGAAAGGCGAGGCCGAGCAGCGTGAAGGAGGGTCGCCGGCGAGGAGGCGGCGCTGCAAGCAAGGATTGAAGGTTTCAACTTGGAAAGGAAGGCGGAAACAGGGGAAATGTGGCTTTTGGTAAGGGGGAGGGGGCGGGGAGGTAGATATTTCTTGGAAGCCGAAAGTTTGGAATCACTTCCCCGACCGCAAAGTGTCATCAGCCACGGTCCCTTATTCAGAACTGTGTACGATATGTGAACATCAAAAATGATTCAGATAGCTTAACCAGTGTGTGTTGAGTTTGAACGTCAAAAATTTTGGTTCGAATTTCCCTGGTTACAGTGGTCATCCACGTCATTTCATAATTTGGGTACACAAAGGAGACTAACTTCTTAATCGAGCAAGTTTAGCAATTAAACAGAGCTAGCTGACCTAAATATTACTCTAACAAATTAAAGACCGATGCTCTTAATTAAACAAAACAAAGAGTACTACTACGGCTGGTGCTCGTCGATCTCTGCTGCTGCCTCCATGTCCAGCTCACGCCCGACGGTCTACTGGGGAAGGGGCTCCATGGCAACAATCGCACCATACTCGGCAAGCATCGCGCCATTCGTGTCCGCCATCTCTTTGGCATAGGCCGCCACGAGCTAGGCGTGGGCGGCCGTGATCTGGTCTCTGGCGGGCTCCGTCGTGGCAACGTATGCCGCGCAGGAACGGATGGCTGCTTGAACTCTCTCGGCGATTGCCAGCTCTTCGGCCGTGGGTTGCCGACCGTTGTTTGAGAAGCTTTGTTCGATTTGTGCGGTGGCCGCCACAAGCTGGGCGTCGACGGCCTTAACATGGTAGTGTGAGGCCTCCATCAGGGCTAAGGCCACCGCTGCGGAACGGACAGCTGCTGTGCCGCTCTCGCCAGTGGCTATCCCTAGCGGCTACGGCCGCGCTCTTGTCAGAGTGGGCCACCAAAGTTGCCCTCACAACATGGGTCCACGTTCCCATCTTTCACCGGCGGCGAATGAACAGTGAAATGATATTTGGGGAGTGAGCTAGCTAGTGTGCTTGACACGCCGACTGTGGACTGTAGCCGACGCACGTTCTCGCATAAGCCATAGGCATACTATACACCGACGGTGGTCCAAGATATTTTGTGCTGCATCTCACATGGTTGGTGATAATAAACAGTGTGCGATCTACTTGATTTGAATTATGTAATGTGGTCACAGCTACAAAGGATGGTGTTTGAATTGTTAGAACTTTTATCTGCATGTCAGGACCCCGATCCTAAGTCACACCGATCTAGCATGTAACACATCATATCACTTTGTGGCCTCACGCACGGTATTCCCACGGGTGCCACCTTACCTGGCCCTGGTCCGTTTGTGCCTTTTGGCTCACGTATATGATAGTGTCGCTAGCATCCATATGACAAAGAACCCGTGCCGACATGACTAGTCGTAAACCCAAGGTGGCACTAACTTACATGGACATGCATACATGACCCAGCAACGAACGTATCGGTCATCAGCAAGTGAATCCGGGCTGTAGCAGCTGGGCTAACAGGACTCCGAGAATCTGGGCTGTAGCAGGCTAACAGGACACCGGTAGACACCACGTGACATTTCCCCGAAGGGACAGACACAGGAATGAGGAAGGACACATGCCGGCCAGCCTAAGTGTTCCGGAGCAGTAGCAAGCTACCATGGCTCAGTGGAAGCACTAGGAGACATTTCCCGGTAAGAGAGGCTACCAAGGATAAACAACTAAGTTGTCGGATCCCACCCATACCAAGCATTTAAAATCATACACACAATATGCTCGATATGTGCAAATACAACATGGCATCACAACAAAACTCTACAACTCAAAGTTTTTATTCATTAGGCTCCGAAGAGCCAGATATTACAAATATGGGTCTGATGACCCAACATTCAAGTCATACAAGCAATAAGCACATGCGGAAGCTTAACTTGTCTGAGTACAGACAACAACAAATGAAAAGGCTGAGAAGCCTCACTATCTACAAGACCCTGCCGAGGGCACAAGATCGTAGCTGAGGTAACAAGCTAAACGTCGAAGTCCATGTGGAACTACTAGCGAGACTGAAGTCTCTCTGCAAAACATAAATTAAGCAAACGTGAGTACAAATGTACCCAGCAAGACTTACATCAGAACTAGCTACATATGCATCAGTATCAACAAAGGGGGTGGTGGAGTTTAACTGCAGCAAGCCAGCTTTGACTCAGTGGCTATCCTGTACTGCGATTGCAAGTAACTCTTTTGAGGTGGCACACACGAGTCGACATATTCACCAATCAATACACCACTATGGATCCGCTCCCATCTCCCTACGAGAACACCATCCATAGCACTCACGCTTATCTTGCGCATTTTATTGTATCCACTTTCACTTGTCTATGAACTTTATAGGCAACCCAGAGTTCCTTTACCACGGATGCGGCTATTTGAATAGATCATGTTAACCCTGCAGGGGTGTACTTCTCCACACACGCTTTCACCACTTATCGCCGTTTACACGACATGTACTCGGCAACCTTCAAGCGGAAGCCCAGCGAAGGTGTCGGCCACGACCTGACTAACCACACAAGTCTCTAGCCCAGGTTTATCGCCTATTCGGGTTCCATCCGTAAGGAAATCCGGCTGGGGTTTCCTCAACGGCCCCAAACAATGTGTACAGGATTCCTGGGTCACCAAACGGGTGACTCGGTACACCGGGCCATGTGCCTACCGCATCACAGCCCACCCCTCGAGTCAGCTCTGCGCACGGCCTCCAGCATACTACAAACACCAGAAACTAGTTGCAACTTCTGGATAGAGATCAAGGCGATTAATAAGTCGAGAGGGGCACTTAAGCATTCCAATGCGTGGTAGTAGCTGTTCATGGATCACAAACACAGGACTCAGTTCCTGAGGACGGTTTCAATGAGACAACCCACCATGTACTCCTACATGGACTCTCACCGCTACCTTTACCAAATCGTGTTCACACACGTAGCTCTCAATAGTAAGACATGTTCACCACATTCCAATTCATCCCCAATGAATCAGACCTGACTCAAATCTAAGCAGTAGCAGGCATGACAACAAGCATGAATGAGTAGGCACATCAGGGCTCAAACAACTCCTACTCGTGCTAGTGGGTTTCATCTATTTACTGTGGCAATGACAGGTCATGCAGAGGAAAGGGGTTCAACTACCGCAGCAGGTAATAGTTGAAGCGTTGTTGTCCTAATGCAGTAAAAGAGAGCAGGGGCGAGAGATTGGGATTGTATAGGAATGAACAAGGGGGTTTTGCTTGCCTGGCACTTCTGAAGATAGCATTGTGTCTTCATCAGTGTCATCGATCGCATCGTCGGAACAACATCTACCGAGAGGGGACAAACACCGGCAAACAAGAGGGAACACAATCAATGCAATGCAACATTATGATGCATGAATGTGACATGGCAATATGATGTGATTTGAGCTAATGCAACTAAAACCATAAGGGTTTGAGCTAATTTGAACCAAGGGTTCAAATTCAAACTCAAGTTATGAATTTATAATGTGCATTATCATGTTTTGATCTATACAGCAAGGTTAAGTTGCTTTGTCATGCATGAAACCAGTACCAATGGAAAGGTTTGATTTTTCTGATGATTTTTCATTGGGAGTTACGGTTGATTTTCTATGAATTCTAGAAGTTTTGACTATTTTCTGGAATTTCCTGAATTATTTTTAGATACAGAAATTATTTCCCACGCCAGCATGACATCATCATGATGTCAGCAGGTCAACGGGACTAGTCGAGGTCAAACCTGACGTGTGGGGTCCACACGTCAGTGTCAATGTTAGTTAGCAGTGTTAATTAACACCAACACTAACACTAAACTATAAATTAGCAGGGCCGGGCCCCACATGTCATTGACTCATACGAGTCAGTTAGGGGTCAAACCCGGTCAATATGACTGGCGGTTAGCCGCCGGCGACGACAGCCGCGGTGGAGGGGCTCGGAAATCGCCCTCCGGCGACCAATCACACAGCGGAGACCACCTACGCGACGCCCAGGCTTGCGCGCATCCAGTGGAACACGCAGGAGGCCGTGGGTTGGTCGGAGCTCGCCGGAGCAGAGCTCGCAGTGGCGGCTGGAGTTTGGTGGCATGCGGGTCGGGCGCTACGGGGCACGGGAGAGTGAGCTGAGGGGCTCTACGGCCTCATGGCGTCACCACGAGCAAGGTGACATGCGCGGTTGCGAGCTGCGGTGGCTCTAGCCACGACGGTGAGGATCCACGGTGGCGCGACTGCTCTGGTCCAGTGGTTAGCACGGCTACAGCATGTGAACGACAAAACGGAGAGGGGGGAACAACGGCGGGGCTCACAACGGTTCCGGCGGAGGTGTCAGCGAGCTCAGGGGAGGTCAGACGCGGGCAGAACAACGACGGCGATCTCGGGCGGCCGGAGGTGAAGACAACGGCGATGGCGGCATTACGGCGCATCCCTGGTTGCTTGGCTCATCAAGGACGGTGCAGGCGACGAGGCGGAGCTCTCCGACACGAAGATAGGGCAAGGGGGAGGCGGTGGCTGTGGTGGCAGTGAGTGGCGGCGATGGGCGCGCTCTGCTGTGAGAGGGAGAGAGAGAGAGAGAGAGCGAGGGAGAGGATGGGATGAGCACGGGGGAGGAGTGAGAGGGGCCGGGGTGTTGCGTGGCGATGTCCAGGGCGTCCAGGCATCGAGGGAGAGGGGCAGGCAGGCAGGAGGTGGCGCAGCGCGTGCGTGCGCGCGGCCACCACGCGCCCCTGGCCTCCTTGGGGGTGACTGGCGCTGCCAGTCAGCTCGGCCGACCTGTTGTGCTGCTGGGCTGCATAGAGCCGGACTGCACACGTAAGTTTCCTTCTTTCTATTTTGTTTTATGTTTTTGTTTCCTGCTATTTGTTCTGATTTAGTAAATAATACCAAACCAATTTATATACTTCTGATAAATTTTGTGTGGACTAGATGGATTATTCTAGAGCCCCTCACAAATTTCCGGAATTATTGGATCATATTTAAAATATATCAAATATAAATCCAACGCAAATAGTTATTGAATTAATTCCAAATGCCCAAAATAAATATTTGTGAGCTCCTAAAAATATTGTTTTGGATTTTACCTCTGGCCAATATTTTCAGAGAGAAACATGAACATTTTCTTGGACCTATTTGAAGCAATTTTTTATCTTTGTCATTTTCAGAAATGATTTTTGAGGCTTTCACATGTACCCATTTCAAATTCATTGAAATTTAAACATGATGCACACATGACTAGCTAGTCTAGGTCATACCAGAACTAGGGATGTGACAACTCACCCCCACTAAACAAGAATGTTGTCCCGAGATTCAAGATGTGAGGTAAGAAGACAGAGGGGACACTAAATCTCACAAACTTCATGAACCAAGTTGCACCACATAAGAACATTGATTCGATCATCATCTTTGTCTCGATGTCTTGCTCTAAGAACTCCATCCAACATGGCAACGAGAAGAAAGGGGAAACTCTAGAAATATTGATCTTCTCAAAGATCGAGCAACTCAGGATCAACTCATGGAATGAGACAAAAGAACGTCTCTTGAGCTGAGACACAAGACACACATCAGGGGTGAAAGGAAATAGATGGAGATTGCTCAATTTGGTAGGCAACAATTCCACGCTGAAGAAGATGGTGCACAAGTTTCAGAGTAGCGAGGAGATATATTGCCCTTAATACCACAGCGGGGCACCTTACGGAAGGTGACTGATAGAACTATTCCCTTATGTGGCAAAAAGAATTACTTTTGATACAAGGATCATTGAAATTCTTCATACCAGGCTAAGGCAACTCATAAATGATCATTTGAAGGAGGTCGAAGGAATGACATACTCAGTTTGGAAAAGAAACTAGAGTTATAGAACAACTCGGCAAACGGGAGGCACATTCCAATTGATACCGAGGATTTAACCTATTAACTAAGCGTGCTTTCAAGAACTTGAGCATTTCCGTACTCATCAAGATCTTACCAACATTCATGCCAAGGATCCTGGCAACACATCATACTACCATGATGAACAATGATGGAGAATGTAGATGCAAAGGAAGACAACACTTTCTCATATTTTACCTTAGCAATGCCAAGGAAACAAAATCCGGATGATCGACCGAGAGACATTCAGCACTCTGCTTCTAATATTCTCCTTGATGTTCTAGCTACCACTGTCATGCTTAAAAATCATCAACATGGCCATCAAGTAAAGGTCGGACTTTGGGAGCACAAAATCCATAAGGAACAACTTCTAGAATAAGTCATGCAAAATCCTCAGGGGAAGTGATCAAACGACTTAATTAAGATACTACAATAATAGTGCTTCCAGCTAGGTGCTTCCACTTCACTGGAACCTATATCATAGTTCTTGGAAGAAGTTCCAACCATCATATTAGCCTGAGATTCAAATCTGGTTGGTAACAGGATAATTCTGACAACATGTCTGGAAAAGAAAGTTTGCAACACAACCCGATGAGATGATGTTGCGAGATTCTCGGGAAATGAACTACGGTAGTAAGCTCCAAAACATGAGCCGGTTCTACTACACACATGTGAACATGTTGTCCAAGACAAGCATGACCATATAGAAGTCTTACGATAAAACACTACCGGGTTCAGGTGGGGAACCATCATTAAGGATAACGAAGTCCTAACATAAGTCATGATTCTTAAGAAGGGGCTTCTTCTCCTTGAACAAATCAATTTGTGGCTTGGTGTGCTAGGGAGACATATAGGATGAAGGTTGCAAGTCTCTAGACCACAGAATACTTCGCACATACGCATGACTGACTTGGGATGGTTCCAGGGGAAGCAAAACAAACTTTCTTAAATTCACGGCGACAACTTGCATCATATGCGCGTGAATTAAAGGAAGACACTTCTTTCATCCAGACATATGCTTCATGAACGGGACACGAAGATAATGGTTACAAAAGTTTCCAACACTAGCTTAATGTTCAACATGAATCATGGAGGAGATAAAATGTTGCTGATGGCCTCAACAACAAGTCATCGGGATTTCCATAATCATGTGAACACGGTGATAGCATTGTTCAGACCAAAAGATGTAATGGTGTATGATCGAGGGATCAACCACGAGTAAGACAACATTACGAACATCGTTGGTTCTGATTTGATTTGACGATAGCCCACACTCAAATCAAGGTTTGGACAAGACAATAGATCCAACAATTGATCACGAAGGTCAATCGATGAAAGATATCTTTCTTCACACACACACACACACAAAAGACATCCCTTTGAAATGAACTAAGTTAGGCAAAGATTTTCTCTTCCAACTCTCCAAGTTGTTGTTTAGCTTAACTAACTAGTTCAGGGTATCTAACACAGATCCTTGGAGAAAGGGTGGTTTATGGAAAAACCAACTTGATCATGAACTCAACATAGCGGTCAGGTGAAAACTTGGTAATACTTCCAAGAAGATATTCAGAAAATCACGAAACACCAATATGTTATTAAGCTCGAGAACAATCTTGCTTTTCAAGGCAAGACGTCATGATCGAAAGAGCAAGGGATTCAATCCTAACTCAAAGATCAAAGAGTGCACCAGAAATAAGGACAAGGTAGCACGATCAATCCTAGAATAGTGATTCGATAACCAACACGCTAAGAATGATATTAATGTCCATTAACTACCAAGCAACATGGTTGCTAGGAGTATTGATTTCACACATCATGGTTCAATGGTCGGCATTCTGGTTGCGACAACACGGGACAAAGGAATGAAAAATGATGGAAAGAAGTATCACTGCATCAGTAATTCATGAGTGATGGTGCAGTTCTCATGACAATCCTGACATAAAGGGGGTAATACTCCAAGGTAGAATAGAACAAAAGCTGGATTGGCATGTTGATCTGAGGAATGTGTCGGTGTACAAAATGAGGGGTACACTTTTTGTACCCCTATAACTGTCCATGGGTAGTCTGAGTCACGGGCACCACCACACTGAGCAAGGCAAGGGAGGTGAGCCAAGGTAAGACCGAAGCTTGAGAGAAGCAGAACGACACCAAGACCAAGACCACAAAGAGAAAAGGAGACGAAGCGACTCCCCCGGCAAGATCTTTGCCGAGAGGCTGTTTTAGCCAACCCGGCAAGACCCTTGCCGTGGCAGCTCGCCGCACACCTACAGAGCGAGTTCCCCTTGAGTCCACTGCCCCCATGGGGCAAAGATTTGGGAGACATCCCCGTGGTGGCATGCAGATCTTTGTGAAGACATTCAAGATCAGATACACACTTTAGAAGATGATGATCCTTGGCGGGATACCAGCCAAGGAGGACCACAAGGCCCCCGGCGAGAGCCTTGTCGTGGATGACAGCAGGCGCCACGGCAAGACCCTTGCCGGGGCCTCGGCAAGGCCCTTGCCAAGAACACCCGTAGGGCCACCATCAGGCCCACGCCAATCAAACCTCCACCGCCATTCGCATGCAGCTGCCGACCCAACCAGGTGGGCAGGCACCTGCGTGGCGGCATGCGGATCTTCGTGGAGACCCACCATTGCGCGACCTCAGCTGCCTGCCTGCCTACATGGTACTGCGGGCACCGCTGGCCAGGGCGCGTCTCGACACGAGAGGGAGCGGCGACGGACGAGACAGGGCTCTCCCCCGTCCCCGATAAAGCAAGGACACCTAAGAAAGACGCATTAAATGCGCCTTGTCATGTAATGCGGGGGATAACCTCGCATCACTGTACCCTTTCCACCTCTTGTGTTCCACTGTGGCAACCCCTTTCCTATAAAAGGAGGCCCGAGGCGACCAAAAGGAGGATTCGGCTTTTTGGAGCTCCTCTCGCCCCATAGGTAGCTCAAGAACACAGATATACAATCCACCAAAGCAGGAGTAGGGATTTACGCATCCTCGCGGCTCGAACCTGGATAAACGAACCGTGTGCTATCTGTTTGATCCGCTCTTCTCACGACCCCACACCCCGCAACCGTAGTAGGGATTCTTGTGATCCCATAGGTGTTGTTCCCACCGACATCTTTGGCGCGCCAAGTAGGGGGCGCAGTTGTGAGAATCGGCTTTAGCAGTTAGTTCGACGCTTCTTCATCGTCATGGCGCCCGAGAAGAAGACGAGGGTGGCGGTTGGCCCGTCGGAAGCCGGACATCCCGTCCTGACGCGGGCGAGCAGCGGGCCGGTCGTAGAAAGGACCCGGGGCCCCGTTCGCGAACACCAACACCATCCCAGAAGCCGGAGTTTGGGAGGAGGCGATGTTCATGCGCCTGGTAACGGGCCGCACGCCGCCAAATCCAAAGACGGAGCCAGGCCCTCCGCTGGTGGCGCGGGGCCTTCCAAGATCGCTGCCACCCCGCCCGAAGGCGATGCGAGGGCTTCCCAGACTCCCACGCCGGCACCGACGGCACGCTTCTCTCGAGCGGCGCGCGACGAACGACATAATCACGCCGACGACCACGAGCGTCGCCGCGGGAAGAGCCCCGAGTGCCACTCCCGGGATGTAGAAGACCTGCCCGCTTGCCGAGGTGCTCGTGAAGATGGCATGCGACCGCGGGGTCGTGATAGAGCTCCTTCTGACATGGTCAGAAGTCGAAGCGCATCGCGATCCGTGCATGTTTTGCTGCCACCAACGCCAGCAGAAGCCCTGGCGCGCGCACAGTTGCTCCTCGATTTTCCTCCCACTACGGGGAAACTCGACGAATGGAGAGCCACTATCCGAAGCCTTGTTGCGGCGGCCAACAAATACGAACCGAGTCCGGTGGAGCCCCCGGGTCGACACTCCGACGGAGTCCCACGCACCAGTGACAGGAAAGCCGGCGGCGCCGCGACCATGGTGCACTCGCCTCCTCCTCGCCCGGTACCACGGACGCCAGCCCGTCGTGACGTCACGGGTGACGAAATCTCCATAGCGTCGTCCAACCCGCGGACTCACTGTTACCAGGGCCAAGTCCTTCGGGAACGAGAACATGAAGATGCTCGAACCACTATCGAGCGCCGGCGCGGAGCGCGCCACCAGTCAGACAGGCGAGCAGGGCCTGCTGTGAACCACCCGGCACCGAAGAGCCCTGGAGGCCTACCTTACAAGGTGGGCTGTCCGAATTTTACCCGTGAGCTGCGGCAGTTCCAGTGGCCCACTCACCGCACCTTCAAACCTGACATGGGCGAAAAGTACGGCGGCAAGACCCACCCGTCCGAGTTCCTCAGCATCTACACCATCACGATGCAAGCTGCCAGAGCCCGCGACGATAAGGTGCTTGCGAATTACTTTCCGTTGGCTCTTAAACCCAACGCCATGTCATGGTTGATGCACTTGCCGGTAGACTCTATTTCCTCCTGGTCGGGTTTGTGCCATGAGTTTGTGGGCGCCTTTGCTGGAGGCCACCATGCCCATGGCCAAGTGAGCGACCTGCACATCATTCCCCACAAGGGAGGCGAGAGTCTCCGCAAGTATATACAGAGGTTCACCCTGCCGCCATCATCAGCGCGTTCCATCAGAACATGCGTAACCGCAAGATGCGCGAAGAACTGGCAATGAACAAGGTGAAAGATGTAGCAGAACTCTATGTTCTTGCTGATAGATGTGCCCAAGCTGAAGAGGGAAGGAAGTACCCCGGCGAAGACGCCGGCGTGGAAACCGATTCCTCAGACGAGGATACTGCCGCTCCGGTGAAGAAGGGCCGGCGCCGCAACAGGAAGCGCAAAGGTAAAGCCGTGCTTGCCGTTGAGGGATCTGATGACACCGGCTCCACCAAGGAAACCAAGGCAGATGACCCCGACAAGGAAATTGCCGGATGTGTCACCTACCGGGCCTTGGCGGCTGCCGAGAAGCCAGGAAACTCCGACAAGCGATACTGCAAGATCCATCACACCAAAGGCCATGCTCTCCAAGACTGCCGAAAGGTTGAGCTCCTCGCTGAGAAGCAGAGGGCTGAATATGAGAGGCGGGACAAGGAGAAGGGCCAAGAAGGTGCTGAGGGGTCCAGCAAGAAGCGTGACGGCCAGGCGGGCTGTCGCGGCAAGGATAAACAACAGGAGAGGCCCACCCGGGGCCATGGCAGAAAGCCAGAAGACGACGATCACGAAGAGGACGACGAATCCGGCGACCAAGAGTTTCAGAAAGCTATAGAGGCCATGTGTGTCGACGGCGGCGCCTTGCTGCATACTTCTCACCGCCGGCTTAAACATGGGCGCGAGAGATTACAGCGGCAGAGCCATCGCTTGATGCCCAAAGGCCGCTGAAGTGGTCCAGCACACCTATCATTTTTGACACTGAGGATCACCCTGATCGCACTACTGCGGTCGGGTGCTTGCCATTGTTGGTTTCACCAACAATACGCAACCTCAAGGTGACAAAGATGCTAGTCGATGACGGGGCCGGTCTGAACTTGATCTCGCCTGCCGTGACCGAGAAACTGCAGATTCCTGATGGAGACCTCCAAGAGACGGGCACGTTTCAGGGGGTCAACCCGGGAAGAAGCCAACCCAAGGGAAAGGTCATGCTGCCCGTGACTTTTGGAAGCGATCCGAACTACAGGACGGAGAGGATCGTGTTTGATGTTGCCAAGATCCCCTTGCCCTTCAACGGGATCCTTGGCTGCCCAGCGCTGGCCAAGTTCACGACGGCGTCACACTACTCCTACAACACCCTGAAGATTCCAGGACCTGTGACGATCATCACCATCCCCTCCGATAAGAAAGATGCGCTGATTTGCGCTGACCAACTATACCAGCAAGCAGTTGCAGCAGCTGCCGCCACTAGGGCACTTGCTCCTGCCGCTGGGACCCCGGGAGGGAATAAGAAGAAGAAGACCGGTGAGACCTCGGAGACCCACTCCGGCAAGCGCACCTCTTCGGAGTGTAGCGCTCCCATCGAGGACGTGCCAGAGAGCTCCACCGGCGGAAACAAGAAGCCCAGGGCCATACCGCCGGGAACCAAGAAGGTTTCTGTCAATGAGGACGGCACGGGAGGGGCTTTCACCATAAGCTCCACCCTTGACGACAAATAGCAAGACGCGCTCGTCACCTTCCTGCGGGTGAATGTCAATGTGTTTGCATGGCAAGCTTCCGACATCCCCGGCGTTCCCAGGGAGGTGATTGAGCACCACCTTGTTGTTTGTCCTCATGCGCGGCCCGTCAAGCAGAAGGTCAGAAAGCAAGCTTTGGAACGACAAGAGTTTATCACAGAAGAGATCCGGAAACTGGAAGCAGCGGGTTTGGTAAGAGGAGTGCTCCATCCAACGTGGTTGGCCAATCCGGTCGTAGTGCGCAAGGCAAATGGGAAGTGGAGGCTCTGTATTGATTACACAGATATCAATAATGCTTGTCCTAAAGACCCCTTCTCGTTGCCGTGCATCGACCAGATTGTTGACTCCACAGCTGGGTGTGATCTGTTGTCATTCCTCAATGCCTACTCCGGCTACCACCAGATCTTCATGACAAGAGAAGACGAAGAGAAAACAGCATTCATCACCCCATGTGGTACGTACTGTTTCATGCGGATGCCTTTCGGGTTGAAGAGTGTTGGTTCGACGTTTGCAAGGGCGGTCCAGATTAGTTTTGAACCCCAGCTCCATAGAAATATGGAAGCTTATATGGATGACATAGTGGTCAAAACCAAGGACAGGGCAACCCTCATATCAGATTTGCAAGAAACATGTGCAAACCTGCACAAGATCAATCTCAAGCTGAACCCTGAGAAGTGCGTCTTTGGCGTCCCGTCCGGCAAGCTTCTCGGGTTCTTTGTGTCACAGCGTGGGATAGAGCCCAATCTGGGCAAGGTCAAAGCTATAGAGCAGATTGAAGCACCCAAGCGAATCAAGGATGTGCGCCGGCTTGCTGGTTGCGTCGCCGCCATGGGCAGATTCATTTCCAAGTCTGCCGAGTGCGCCCTTCCCTTTTTCAAGATCTTGAAAAAGGCGGGCCCAATGGAGTGGACGCCAGAAGCCGAAACAGCATTGCAAGATTTGAAGAAGTACCTCTCCTCCGCGCCAATACTAGTTGCGCCTAGGCCACAGGAGCCGTTGCTGCTATACCTGGCGGCAACGAACCAGGTGGTCAGCGCCGCACTAGTGGCGCAGAGAGAGGCTGACGATGAGGTAATGGCAGCGATAGAGCCCGACACCACCAATGCAGAGACGACATAGCCAGTTCAATTGCCACCGAAGAAAATGATGCAGCACCCGGTCTACTTTGTTAGTTCCCTCCTGTAGGGAGCTAGATCAAGGTACTCCGGCGTGCAGAAACTGCTCTTCGGCCTTCTTATGGCCTCAAGGAAGCTGCACCACTACTTCCAGGCACACGAGATCACTATCGTCACTCGCCTCCCTCTGCAACGGATATTGCACAAACCAGATGCAATGGGAAGAAATGTGGAATGGGCACTGGAGCTGTCCAGCTTTGGCCTCAAGTTTCAAAGTACTTCGACGATTCAGAGTCGAGTCCTTGCGGAGTTCATTGCAGAATGGACCGCAACGCATGACGAAGAAGCCCAAGAGACTGCACTCCCCGACAAGGAGGCAAGTTGCAATTGGATCATGTACTTTGATGGACCTTTCTCCTTACAAGGCGCCGGGGCTGGCGTACTGCTTGTCGCGCCCACCGGAGAGCACCTCAAGTACGTGATCCAGATGCACTTCCCCAGGGAGGTGTCCACAAACAATACAGCAGAGTACGAAGGGCTGCTTGCCGGTCTTAGGATCGCGGCGGACCTCGGAATCAAGAAGCTCATCGTCAGGGGCGACTCGCAGCTTGTCGTCAAGCAAGTCAACAAGGATTACCAGAGCCCGTTGATGAAGGCCTACGTTGATGAAGTGAGAAAGCTGGAAGAGCATTTCGACGGTATACAGGCTGAATACGTTCCCCGAGAGGAGAACGATATCGCCGATTACCTGTCAAAACGCGCTGCCCTCAAGCTACCTGTGGAACCAGGTACCTTTGTGCTTCAGCTAACTCAGCCATCCATTGGTCCATCAACAGAGCAGAACAAGAGGAGGAAATCAGGGCCCGGCAAGTACTTTCCCGCCGAGCTCCCCGGAGCCACCGGCAACGATGTTGCCGGGACACTGAGCCCGCCACGGGACGGCTAGCTCCGGCGGAGCGTCAAGCTCTTGCCGTCGAGACAGCCGCTCCTATAGCGGAGGAAATGCCTTTAGTCCTCGCCGTCGAGCCCCAGGCTCCAGCGTGGGCTCAGCATACCATCTGATTCCTCCAAATAGGGGAACTTCCTGAGGAGCAGGAAGAAGCGGAAAAAGTAGCCCGTCACTCTACCATGTCCCAGTTCGTTGATGACGTCCTGTACAGAAAGAGGCCGAACGATGTGAAATTGAAGTGTATCCCTCGAGAGGAAGGACTGGAGCTGTTGGCGGAGATACATGGAGGTATATGTGGATCCCACATCGGGTCAAGGGCCCTTGCCGGCAAGGCATTTCGGCAAGGCTTCTTATGGCCCACCGCCCTCCAGGATGCGACGACACTAGTCACCAGGTGTGAAGCGTGTCAGTTCCATTCAAAGAAGCTTCATCAGCCAGCTCAAGCCCTTCAAACCATTCCTCTCTCCTGGCCCTTCTCGATCTAGGGGCTCGACATACTGGGCCCTTTCCCCCGCACTGTCAGGGGCTTTGAGTACTTGTACATTGAAATCGACAAGTTCACAAAGTGGCCGGAGGTGGAGGCAGTGAGGAAGGTCACATCTCAGTCAGCCGTCAAGTTCTTCAAGGGACTAGTGTGCCGTTTTGGTGTACCCAACAGGGTCATCACCGACAACGGCACATAGTTCACAAGCCGCACCTTCATGCAATATATCCAAGACCTCGGCAGCAAAGTATGTTTCGCTTCCGTTGCTCACCCACGAAGCAATGGTCAAGCTGAGAGGGCAAAAGCTGAAGTACTGCGAGGCTTAAGGACCAAGACCTTTGACAGGCTGCACAAGAGTGGAAGGCACTGGATTGATGAGTTGCCGACGGTTCTTTAGTCGATCAGGACGACGCCAAATCGAGCCACCGGCCAGACACCCTTTGCCCTAGTATACAGGGCAGAGGCAGTTCTCCCCACTGAACTCATATACGGGTCACCTCGAGTGCTCGCTTACGATGAGCTTGAGCAAGAGCAACTGCGGCAAGATGACGCAATGTTCCTTGAGGAAGATCGTCTTTGGGCGGCTGTGAGAGCAGCATGCTACCAGCAAGCCTTGCGCCGCTACCATAGCCGCAAGGTTCATGCCCGAAGCCTTGAGGAAGGCCACCTTGTCCTTCGGCGCGTTCAATCGGCCAATAATTCCAACAAGTTGACGCCAAAGTGGGAAGGCCCTTATCGGGTAATACGAGTCACCAGGTCCGGCGCAGTCCGCCTGGAGATCGAAGATGCCGTTCCGGTGAGTAACTCCTGGAACATTGAGCATCTTCGCAAGTTTTACCCATGAGGCGCGGCTTGCCGGGCCCCCCGGCAAGCCACCTTTTGTACAAGCATTGCCGATGATGCATGTAACCCTTTGTACAAAGCCAGGCGCAGACCCTGAGCATAAATAAATGAAGCGCTGGTGCCCTAAGTTATAGCATGCATGCTAGGTTGAGTCTCGTCCTTGGTTGGGGTTGATAGTGCTTAGCGTCGACTAACCCCTAGCTTAGAGGTCGAGTGTGCGTCTCTTTGCCGTTCTTTCATCTTCTTTGGTTCGCAGGACTGACAGATATCCTTGCCGGATCACTTGAGGACGAAAAAGAGAAGAGGGACAGACCAGCATCTAGACCCCGGCAAGCCAGTATTGCCGGGGGCTGCAAGAGCAAAGATTCACCCACGGCAAACCAGAGTTGCCGGGGGCTACAGCTTCAGATAATTTCTTCATCCCTTATCATGCATTCCCTTATGGACTGAGGTATGTGAAACCTCATTTTTCCTAAAGCTACCGTGCTCCCCTAACTCTGGGCCCTAGGGCTCGTTCCTGGGGCCAGGTTTGGTCGTAGTCGCAGCAGCGAAAGGATGAAACGAGGATCCTGAACCCGCCTCATCCCTGCCTCCGCCAAAGGCGTGAGAAAGGTCGAGCGAAGTGGGGAGACGGCAAGGCCTGTTGCCATGCAAGGAAATGTTTATTTTAAATATATCAAGGATTTACTTCTTGTCGTGGGTTCTACCCACAAACAAATGACCCGGCAAGCATCCCTTTTTCATTAAAAACATTCCACTCAGGTACAGCCCATAGGGAATGAAAAACATGAATGATGGGATTACAAGTTTTAAATTCAGCTAAGGCCCGAAGGCTTACAAACTAAAAAGAGATAAGGTGCCCGTAACCCCTTTCTTGTCCCTCCCCTCAGGAGGCAGGTCAAGGAGGCGAAAAGGACAAAAGGAGCACCTAGGCGAGGTACGAACGGCAGAAGGTACCAGGAAAACATCCCGGCGGCCACCTCCACGGGAAGCTGGTGATGATGATGATGGTAGAAGAGCTGGAAGACGAGCCGGCAAGACCGGCAATACGCGACGAAGGCGTCGATGTCCGCGTACTCCGAGCTGACGGCCCGCCATCCGCCTTCTTCGCCTTCCCACACTTCCTACGCCAGCCACCCAAGGAGACGGCCACGAGGAGTTGGTGGGGGATCGGTGCAGATGCTGCTACTGCCAACATCGCCCCAGGACAACGGGACCGATGCCTAGTCAGACCCATCATCCTGCCGCCTACCACCCTCGTCACTGCTATCACTGTCCTCCTCGTGACTCTCCCCGAGGAGGAATCTTCATCGTCGGAGGAGCTCTCCATGCAGCACTTCAGGCGAGTTCCAAAATCGCCGAAGACCTTGTCGGAGAGAAGGTCGCCCTCCATCAGCTTAAAATGGAGAGTGAACCCCTCCGCCAGGCGGTGGATATGAGAAAATTTCTTTCATCCCCTACGAAGATACATTACGTGAGGAGCGGGAAAGTCGACGCGGACCCACGTACCGCCGATCCCACAACCCCTCATGTGCAGCCGCAATGACTCCGGCGCATCCTGCTCCATCTCCGGTGTGAATGGAGTCGGGAGACGAAGGCGACGGCGAGGCGGCCGGCCCAGCCTAACGAAGAACTCGCAAGGGTCATCCCCAACGTGGCCCTCCATGGGAGGAGGAACTGCTAGCGGAGGCGAGGTCGGCGCACCGCCCCATCCTCCTCTTCCCCGAGCGCCTCGGCCTCGCCCACGGCCTCGCCCCCTCCCCCTTCCCCTCGCGGCTGGCTCTGCCACCGCAGGTGCAGGAGACGGAGGGACGCGTTGTCGAGCGGCGACCCTCGCCGCCACCGTTGAAGGACCAAGATTCCCTCTCTCCATGGCGGATGGAAGGGGGGAGCAGAAGCTGAAGGAAGGAGGAGATGAAAGAATGCGGGACGCCATCCCCCCCTCTCGCTCTTTATAAAGGAATGGGGTGGGGGCTCGGCCACCCCGCTCAGCCAATCAAGACGCGGAAGGCGAAGGGAACTGTGACTGACCCGCTGCCCCAGCCCACGGCGGCCCGGTTTCTTGCCTCCACCGTTCGCCACCCCAAGGGCATGAGAGCCACGTGGCAGGCGTGCAGGACCGAGGCGACGGGTGAGGCGACCTCTCCCCACCCCGTGATCGTGGGGAGTGGACGCCTTGAAGACCACGCCTCGGCCCCATTCAGTAAATGGGGCGCGCCTCCATGCTTCCCTCCGTTTATGGGGAAGGCGCGAATCGCCCCCTTTACTACGACGTGACACATGCGCGCAGAGCTCAGCCCCACGCATGCCGCCCATGTCATACACGCCTCCCCATGCCGCGCCACGCGCAGGAGTCATGGGAAGCATAGCGCACGAAGAGACTTACCGCGGTAAAAACCACCCCGCCTGCCCGCGCACCATTTTTGGGCCTAGCCCAACGACGCGATTGCGCTTACGTGTGGCCGAGGCCCGGGGGCTCCTGTCGTTGTACAAAAAGAGGGGTACACTTTTTGTACCCCTATAACTGTGCACGGGTAGTCTGAGCCACGGGCACCACCACACTGAGCAAGGCAAGGGAGGTGAGCCAAGGTAAGACCGAAGCTTGAGAGAAGCAGAACGACGCCAAGACCAAGACCACAAAGAGCAAAGGAGACAAAGCAGACTCCCGCGGCAAGATCCTTGTCGGGAGGCGGTTTTAGCAAACCCGGCAAGACCCTTGCTGTGGCAGCTCGCCCCACACCTACGGAGCGAGTCACCCTTGAGTCCACTGCCCCCATGGGGCAAGGATTCGGGAGACATCCCCGTGGTGGCATGCAGATCTTTGTGAAGACATTCAAGATCAGATACACACTTTAGAAGATGATGATCCTTGGCGGGATCCTAGCCAAGGAGGACCACAAGGCCCCCGGCGAGAGCCTTGCCGGGGATGATAGAAGGCGCCACGGCAAGACCCTTGTCGGGTCCCTGGCAAGGCCCTTGCCAAGAACACCCGTAGGGCCACCATCAGGCCCACACCAATCAAACCTCCACCGTCGTTCGCATGCAGCTGCCGACCCAACCAGCTGGGAAGGCACCTGCGTGGCGGCATGCGGATCTTCGTGGAGACCCACCACTGCGCCACCTCAGCTGCCTGCCTGCCTACATGGCACCGCGAGCACCGCTGGCCAGGGCGCGTGTCGACACGACAGGGAGTGGCGACGGACGAGACAGGGCTCTCCCCCGTCCCCGATAAAGCAAGGACACCTAAGCAAGACACATTA
Source organism: Triticum aestivum (assembly GCF_018294505.1). Taxonomy (NCBI): domain Eukaryota; kingdom Viridiplantae; phylum Streptophyta; class Magnoliopsida; order Poales; family Poaceae; genus Triticum; species Triticum aestivum. The sequence continues at coordinate 123,921,595 of NC_057804.1, forward strand.
AATGCGCCTTGTCATGTAATGCGGGGGATAACCTCGCATCACTGTACCCTTTCCACCTCTTGTGTGCCACTGTTGCAACCCCTTTCCTATAAAAGGAGGCCCGAGGCGACCAGGAGGAGGATTCGGCTTTTTGGAGCTCCTCGCGCCCCATAGCTAGCTCAAGAACACAGATATACAATCCACCAAAGTAGGAGTAGGGTTTTACGCATCCTCACGGCCCGAACCTGGAAAAACGAATCGTGTGCTATCTGTTTGATCCGCTCTTCTCACGACCCCGCGCCCCGCAACCGTAGTAGGGATTCTTGTGATCCCATAGGTGTCGTTCCCACCGACAGAATGCAACTACTTTGACCAGTCCAAGAAATGGATGAGGTGCTGGAGTTTGTTTGTCCTAGTCATTTCGGAATAGAATGGCTTGACAGACCACAAGAATAATAGGCATCGATAACACGAATGCACAACTAGTCCTGACTATCAATTGATAGACAGAGGTCAGAATACAACTAAAGAGAGACAACTCAAAGGAACATATGGTTTTATGAGTTGCGGATGCATAGATTTAGTATGTCAAACAAGTTCAACATATTTCTTCCAGATAATCCATGTAGAAAGGTAGGACTGGCATATTCACAATGCAGAATGGAGAACTCATCAAGAGCACTCTGGTTGTGATCTTTTGGTTCAAAGAACTTCTGCCATAATGGTTCATGGTATTGGAAGAACGATATACCACAGACCTCGAGGACTATCACAAAGGTTAATAATATCCTAAAGGAACAAGCAAACACTATCAACATGAGGTAAGTAGAGTGAATCTTGGGTTCAAGAACCCATAAATAGAATATCTACATACTAAATGGCATCACGGGATTCTTTCGAGAATAATGGCCAGAATCATCACACTGGGGACACAAAGTATTGCTAGATTACTGAGTGGTTCTCTAAGACACCTAGGGTCATAATAATAGCTTCAACATATATGTCGAGGCAATGGAGTACCTCAACATACTGATTAGTGCGGTTAATCTGGCCCAAAGGAACATCAAGAATGCAAAGAAGGGAGTTGCAAATGCATCAGACTATTTACAAACCTGGGATGACTCGGACAACATAACGGCTGTAAATGCTCAAAATATTTGAGACATCATGCAAATTAGTGGCATAACCACTTAACATCACAGTATAAAGGTTCCGAGACCAACTGCTAACACACGGAAGACCTAGAAACTGAACTGAGACTCGAATCCGTCATGCCTATAAGTCTCTATCATAGTAACTCGTCATCTTGATAGAAAGAAGAGAAGGCCTAGTTTCTTATCCCCGTAGAGAAGATGAGGGTGACTCAGATCAGAAGGGCATAAGGTAAAGGAGTAAAAAGAGCCTTACGTTCCCTTCCACAATCAATTCCCTTATATAACTAAAGCATTTCTAGACTCAACTTTGACCAGTTTGGCTTGGTAATCCTACAGGCAGTCAGGCTTTGATACCAAAGCTATCAGGACCCCGATCCTAAGTCACACTGATCTAGCGTGTAACACATCATATCACATTGTGGCCTCACGCACGGTATTCCCATGGGTGCCACCTTACCTAGCCCGGGACCGTTTGCGCCTTTTGGCTCACGTATATGATAGTGTCGCTAGCATCCATATGACAGAGAAACCGGGCCGACATGACTTGTCATAAACCCAAAGTGGCACCAACTTATAGGGACAAGCATACATGACCCAGCAACGAACATGTCGGTCATCAGCAAGTGAATCCGGGATGTAGCAGCTGGGCTAACAGGACTCTGGAGAATCCGGGCTGTAGCAGGCTAACAGGACTACGGTAGACACCGCATGACATTTCCCCTAAGGGACAGGCACAGGAACGAAGAAGGACACATGCCGGCCAGCCTAAGTGTTCTGGAGCAGTAGCAAGCTACCATGGCTCAGTGGAAGCACTAGGAGACATTTCCTGGTAAGAGAGGCTACCAAGGAGAAACAACTAGGTTGTCAGATCCCACACATACCAAGCATTTCAAATCATACTCACAATATGCTTGATATATGCAAATACGACATGGCATCACAACAAAACTCTACAACTCAAGGTATTTATTCATTAGGCCCCGAAGAGCCAGATATTACAAACATGGGTCTGATGACCCAACATTTAAGTCATACAAGCAATAAGCACATGCAGAACCTTAACTTGTCTGAGTACAGACAACTACAAATGAAAAGGCAGAGAAGCCTGACTATCTACAAGACCCTTCCGAGGGCACAAGATCATAGCTGAGGTAACAAGCTAAACGTCGAAGTTCACGCGGAACTACTAGCGAGACTGAAGTCTCTCTGCAAAACATAAATTAAGCAAACGTGAGTACAAATGTACCCAGCAAGATTTACATCAGAACTAGCTACATATGCATCAGTATCAACAAAGGGGATGGTGGAGTTTAACTGCAGCAAGCCAGCTTTGACTCTATGGCTATCCTGTACTACGATTGCAAGTAACTCTTTTGAGGTGGCGCACACGAGTCCACATATTCACCAATCAATACACCATTATGGATCTGCTCCCGTCTCCCTACGAGAACGCCATCCATAGCACTCACGCTTATCTTGCGCATTTTAGAGTATCCACTTTCACTTGTCTATGAACTGTATAGGCAACCCAGAGGTCGTTTACCGCGGACGCGGCTATTCGAATAGATCATGTGAACCCTGTAGGGGTGTACTTCTTCACACACGCTCTCACCACTTATCACCGTTTACACGACATGTACTTGACAACCTTCAAGCGGAAGCCCAACAAGGGTGTTGGCCACGACCTGACTAACCACACAAGTCTTTAGGCCAGGTTTATCGCCTATTCGGGTTCCATCCACAAGGAAATCCGGCTGGGCTGTCCTCAACGGCCCCAAACAATGTGTACAGGGTTCCCGGGTCACCAAACGGGCGACTCGGTACAGCGGGCCATGTGCCTACCGCATCATGGCCCACCCCTTGGGTCAGCGCTGCGCATGGCCTCCAGCATACTACAAACACCAGAAACTAGTTGCAACTCCTAGACAGAGATCAAGGCGATTAATAAGTCGAGAGGGGCACTTAAGCATTCCAATGCGTGGTAGTAGTTTTTGATGGATCACAAACACATAACTCAGTTCCTGAGGGCGGTTTCAATGAGACAACCCACCATGTACTCCTACATGGCCTCTCACCGCTAACTTTACCAAATCGTATTCACACACTTAGCTCTCAACAGTAAGACATGTTCACCACATTCCAATTCATCCCTGATGAATCAGACCTGACTCAACTCTAAGCAGTAGCAGGCATGACAACAAGCATGAATGAGTAGGCACATCAGAGCTCAAACAACTCCTACTCATGCTAGTGGGTTTCATCTATTTACTGTGGCAATGACAGGTCATGAATAGGAAAGGGGTTCAACTACCACTGTAGGTAATAGTTGAAGTGTTGTTGTCCTAATGCAGTAAAAGAGAGCAGGGGTGAGAGATTGGGATTGTATCGGAATGAACAAGGGGGTTTTGCTTGCCTGGCACTTCTGAAGATAGCATTGTGTCTTCATCAGTGTCATCGATCGCATCGTCGGAACAACATCTACCGAGAGGGGACAAACACCGGCAAACAAGAGGGAACACAATCAATGCAATGCAACCTTATGATGCATGAATGTGACATGGCAATATGACATGATTTGAGCTAATGCAACTAAAACCAGAAGGGTTTGAGCTAATTTGAACCAAGGGTTCAAATTCAAACTCAAGTTATGAATTTATAATGTGCATTATCATGTTTTGATCTATACAGCAAGGTTAAGTTGCTTTGTCATGCATGAAACCAGTACCAATGGAAAGGTTGGATTTTTCTGATCTTTTTTCATATATAAATTAATTCATTTATAGTTACGGTTGATTTTCTATGAATTCTAGAAGTTTTGACTATTTTCTGGAATTTCCTAAATTATTTTTAAATATAGAAATTATTTACCATGACATCATCATGACATCAGCAGGTCAACGGGACTAGTCCAGGTCGAACCTGACGTGTGGGGTCCACACATCAGTGTCACAGTTAGTTAGCAGTGTTAATTAACACTAACACTAACCCCAAACTACAAATTAGCAGGGCCAGGCCCCACATGTCATTGACTCATACGATTTAGTTAGGGGTCAAACCCGGTCAATATGACTGGCGGTTAGCCGCCGGCGACGACTGCCGCGGCGGAGGCGCTCGGAAATTGCCCTCCGGCGACCAATCGCGCGGCAGAGACCACCTACGCGACGCCCAGGCTCACGCGCATCCAGTGGAACACGCGGGAGGCCGTGGGGTGGTCGGAGCTCGCCAGAGCAGAGCTCACGATGGTGGTCGCAGTTCGGTGGCGTGCGGGTTTGGCGCTATGGGGCACAGGAGAGTGAGCCGAGGGGCTCTATGACCTCCTGGCGTCACCACGAGCAAGGTGACGTGCGCGGTTGCGAGCTGCGGTGGTTCTGGCCACGACGGTGAGGATCCACGGCGACACGACCGCTCTGGTCCGGTGGTTAGCTCGGCTATGGCGCGTGAATGACGAAATGGAGAGGGGGGAATGACAGCGGGGCTCACAGCGGTTCCGGCGGAGGCGTCAGTGAGCTCGGGGAGGTCAGAAGCGGGCAGAACGGTGACGGCGATCTCGGGCGGTCGAAGGTGAAGACAACGGCGATGGCGGCGTTACGGCATGTCCCTGGTTGCTTGGCTCTTCAAGGACGGTGCAAGCAACGAGGCGGAGCTCTCATACACGAAGATAGGGCAAGGGGGAGGCGGGGGCTATGGTGGCAGTGAGTGGCGGCGACGGGTGCGCTCGGCCGTGAGAGAGAGAGAGAGAGAGAGAGGGAGAGGGAGAGGAGGGGATGAGCACGGGGGAGCAGTGAGAGGGGCTGGGGTGTTGCGTGGCGATGTCCAGGGCGTCCATGCGTCGAGGGAGAGGGGCAGGCAAGCAGGAGGTAGCGCAGCGTGTGCATGCGCGCGGCCACCATGCGCCCCTGCCCTCCTGGCGAGAGGTTGGGGGTGACTGGCGCTGCCAGTCGGCTCGGCCGTCCTGTTGGGCTGCTGGGCTGCACAGAGCCGGGCTGCATAGGTAAGTTTCCTTCTTTCTATTTTTTTCTGTTTTTCTTTCCTGTTATTTGTTCTGATTTAGTAAATAATACCAAACCAATTTATATAGTTTCTGATAAATTTTGTGTGGACTAGATGGATTATTCCAGAGTGCCTCACAAATTTCCAGAATTATTAGATCATATTTAAAATATATCAAATATAAATCCAATGCAAATAGTTATTGAATTAATTCCAAAAGCCCAAAATAAATATTTAAGAGGTCCTGAAAATTTTGGTTTGGATTTTACCTCTGGCCAATATTTTCAGAGAGAAACATGAACATTTTCTTGGACCTGTTTGAAGCAATTATTATCTTGGTCATTTTCAGAAATGATTTCTGAGGCTTTCACATGTCCCCATTTCAAATTCATTGAAATTTAAACATGATGCACACATGACTAGCTAGTCTAGGTCATACAGAAATTAGGGATGTGACACTGAAGTGAACATGCAACTATAGGTGTGTCATCAAGAAATCGTCAAAAAATTGGAATTATTCAGGGTTCATTTGGACGTTTTTATAAATTAACTTGGTTTTGTAGGCATTGCGGGTGCATAATTCAAATTTGAACTACATGCACATTCTCCGATGCATATAAACTGGTTGGAAAATCAAATATGTGTCCTTGGTTGCATGCTTAGGTCCCATGCAAGAAATGGGAATGAATTTCACACACCCTACCACCGTCACTCGGCCGCAAACATTGAGATACCTGATTTTTAAATTCTAGTTAATCCAAAACTTGTCTAAAATTCATGAAACTTGGCATGCTATCATGGAGCGGCATCAACATGCCTTGGTAAAAATTTTGTCCCATTTGGGGCAGGTTTGGGTATAAGCTTCTCACAAACCAGAGCTCCTCACAACAAGCGTGATGGTTTGGTAGGGAACGTGCCACCTTTGGGGATGAAACGATATCCGTTGCCTCTTATTGCTTGCAAAAAAATTCAAGTGTCAACATAGAACAACAGGAGTGTTGTGTTCAATTTTGGAATTTTTTGGGGTTCGTTTGGACATTTTCATACATTAACTGGGTTTTAAAGGCATTTTATGCGCATAATTCAGATTTGAATTACATGCACATTCTCCAGTTCATATAAACTGGTTGATAAATCAAATATGTGTCCTTTGTTGCATGCTTAGGTCCCATGCAAGAAATGGGAATGAACTTCACATACCCTGCCACCGTCACTCGGCCGCAAACATTGAGATACCTGGTTTTTAAATTCTAGTAAATCCAAAACTCGTCTGATATTCATGAAACTTGGCTTGCTATCATGGAGCGGCATCAGCATGCCGTGGTAAATTTTTTGCCCCATTTCGGGCAGGTTTGGGTATAAGCTTCTCATAAACCAGAGCTTCTCACAACAAGCGTGATGGTTTCGGTAGGGAACGTGCCACCTTTGGGGACGAAACGATATCCGTTGCCTGTTATTGCTTTCAAAATCTTTTGAGTGTCAACATACAACAACAGGAGTGTTGTGTTCAATTTTGGAATTTTTCGGGGTTCGTTTGGACATTTTTATAAATTAACTGGGTTTTCCAAGCATTTTATGCGCACAATTCAAATTTGAACTACATGCACATTCTCCAGTGCATATAAACTGGTTGGAAAATCAAATATGTGTCCTTGGTTGCATGCTTAGGTCGCATGCAAGAAATGGGAATGAATTTCACACACCCTGCCACCGTCACTCGGCCGCAAACATTGAGATACCTGGTTTTTAAATTCTAGTAAATCCAAAACTCGTCTGAAATTCATGAAACTTGGCATGCAATCATGAAGCGGCATCAGCATGCCGTGGTAAAGTTTTTGTCCCATTTGGGGCAGGTTTTGGTATAAGCTTCTCACAAACCAGAGCTTCTCACAACAAGCGTGATGATTTCGGTAGGGAACGTGCCACCTTTGGGGACGAAACGATATCCGCTGCCTCTTATTGCTTTAAAAAAATTGGAGTGTCAACATAGAACAACAGGAGTGTTGTATTCAATTTTGGAATTTTTCGGGGTTCGGTTGGACATTTTTATACATTAACTGGGTTTTTGAGGTATTTTATGCGCATAATTCAAATTTTAACTACATGCACATTCTCCAGTGCATATAAACTGGTTGAAAAATCAAATATGTGTCCTTGGTTGCATGCTTAGGTCCCATGCAAGAAATGGGAATGAATTTCACACACCCTGCCACCGTCACTCGGCCGCAAACATTGAGATACTTGGTTTTTAAATTCTATTAAATCCAAAACTCGTCTGAAATTCATGAAACTTGGCAAGCTATCATGGAGCGGCATGTGCATGCCGTGGTAAAATGTTTGTCCCATTTGGGGCAGATTTGGGTATAAGCTTCTGACAAACCAGAGCTTCTCATAACAAGCATGATGGTTTCGGTAGGGAATGTGCCACCTTTGGGGATGAAACGATATCCGTTGCCTCTTATTGTTTTGAAAATCTTTTGATTATCAACATAGAACAACAGGAGTGTTGTGTTCAATTTTGGAATTTTTCGGGGTTCGTTTGGACATTTTTATACATTAACTTGGTTTTCGAGGCATTTTATGCGCATAATTCAAATTTGAACTACATGCACATTCTCCAGTGCATATAATCTGGTTGGAAAATCAAATATGTGTCCATGGTTGCATGCTTAGGTCCCATGCAAGAATTGGGAATGAATTTCACACACCCTGCCACCATCACTCGGCCGCAAACATTGAGATACCTGATTTTTAAATTCTAGTAAATTCAAAACTTGTCTGAAATTCATGAAACTTAGCATGCTATCATGGAGCGGCATCAACATGCCGTGGTAAAAATTTTGTCCAATTTGGGGCAGGTTTGGGTATAAGCTTCTCACAAACTAGAGCTTCTCACAACAAGCGTGATGGTTTCGGTAGGGAACATGCCACCTTTGGGGACGAAACAATATTCGTTGCCTCTTATTGCTTTCAAAAAAATTTGAGTGTCAACATATAACAACAGGAGTGTTGTGTTCAATTTTTTAATTTTTCGGGGTTCTTTTGGACATTTTTATACATTAACTGGGTTTTCCAGGCATTTTATGCGCATAATTCAGATTTGAATTACATGCACATTCTCCAGTTCATATAAACTGGTTGAAAAATCAAATATGTTTCCTTTGTTGCATGCTTAGGTCCCATGCAAGAAATGGGAATGAACTTCACACACCCTGCCACCGTCACTCGGCCGCAAACATTGAGATACCTGGTTTTTAAATTCTAGTAAATCCAAAACTCGTCTAAAATTCCTGAAACTTGGCATGCTATCATGGAGTGGCATCAGCATGCCGTGGTAAATTTTTTGTCCCATTTGGGGCAGGTTTGGGTATAAGCTTCTCACAAACCAGAGCTTCTCACAACAAGCGTGATGGTTTCGGTAGAGAACATGCCACCATTGGGGACAAAACGATATCCATTGCCTCTTATTGCTTTCAAAATCTTTTGGGTGTCAACATGGAACAACAAGAGTGTTGTGTTCAATTTTGGAACTTTTCAGGGTTCGTTTGAACATTTTTATACATTAACTGGGTTTTCCAGGCATTTTATGCGCATAATTAAAATTTGAACTACATGCACATTCTCCAGTGCATATAAACTGGTTGGAAAATCAAATATGTGTCCTTGGTTGCATGCTTAGGTCGCATGCAAGAAATGGGAATGAATTTCACACACCCTGCCACCGTCACTTGGCCGCAAATATTGAGATACCTGGTTTTTAAATTCTAGTAAATCCAAAACTCGTCTGAAATTCATGAAACTTGGCATGCTATCATGGAGCGGCATCAGCATGCCGTGGTAAATTTTTTTGTCCCATTTGGGGCAGGTTTGGGTATAAGCTTCTCACAAACCAGAGCTTCTCACAACAGGCGTGATGGTTTCGATAGCTAACGTGCCACCTTCGGGGACGAAACGATATCCGTTGCCTCTTATTGCTTTCAAAATATTTCGAGTCTCAACATAGAACAACTGATGTGTTGTGTTAAATTTTGGAATTTTTTGGGGTTTGTTTGCACATTTTTATACATTAACTGGGTTCCTAGGCATTTTATGCGCATAATTAAAATTTGAACTACATGCACATTCTTCAGTGCATATAAACTGGTTGAAAAATCAAATATGTGTCCTTGGTTGCATGCTTAGATCCCATGCAAGAAACGGGAATGAATTTCACACACCCTGCCACCGTCACTCGGCTGCAAACATTGAGATACCTGGTTTTTTAATTCTAGTAAATCCAAAACTCCTCTGAAATTCATGAAACTTGGCAAGCTATCATGGAGCGGCATGAGCATGCCGTGGTAAAATGTTTGTCCCATTCGGGGCAGGTTTGGGTATAAGCATGCCTGGTTCGGGGCTACTGAGGGAGTCCAGGACTAGGGGGTGTCCGGATAGCCGGACTATCATCGTCGGCCGGACTCCAAGACTATGAAGATACAAGATTGAAGACTTCGTCCCGTGTCCGTATGGGACTTTCCTTGGCGTGGAAGGCAAGCTTGGGAATACGGATATGTAGATCTCCTACCATTGTAACCGACTCTGTGTAACCCTAGCCCTCTCCGGTGTCTATATAAACCGGAGGGTTTTAGTCCGTAGGACAGACAACCATTACAACAATCATACCATAGGCTAGCTTCTAGGGTTTAGCCTCCTTGATCTCGTGGTAGATCCACTCTTGTACTACCCATATCATCAATATCAATCAAGCAGGAGTAGGGTTTTACCTCCATCGAGAGGGCCCGAACCTGGGTAAAAACATCGTGTCCCTTGTCTCCTGTTACCATCCGCCTAGATGCACAGTTCGGGACCCCCTACCCGAGATCCGCCGGTTTTGACACCGACATTGGTGCTTTCATTGAGAGTTCCTCTGTGCCGTCACTGATAGGTAGGATGCCTCTTCCCGTCTTTAAAGACGGTATTTTCGCCAAAGGAGCCTTGGCCACCGGCCAAACTATTCAGCCGGGCGATTTTCTCATGACCGCCCGTTCGGCCACCGCCTCGACGATGACCTCTCGGGTCATCAAAAGCAATCTTCACGTCAACTCGGAATTCGCTGAGCAGCTGGATCCAATAGAGCTCTTGTCCGTAAGTGAGCTCTTGGACCGCATTGCCGCCCTGGGAGTCACTACAGACTACAATCAGATTGGGCTTAAAACCGATCTGAGAGAGATTAACTCTCCCCAGGTTACCCACCGCGTTGCGGTGGTAGAGGAACAACGTGGCAACTCTTCTCCTGTATTGAAAACTAGTCATGTCCGGACTCCCGAACCCTCCACGCCCGATTCCCGCGGAGGGATGGACTCCGATCAAGAACTGAACCTAAAGTCAAGCATTGGACCGGACTCGTTGGACAACGTCCAGCAATCCAAGCTTCCAAATTCGGAAGCTTCTCGGCCCTTGAGCCTTGAGATGGGTAGGGTTCCGGACTCAATTCCACCCACCCACCCAGACATATGCGATCTATCTCTAATCCGGCAAGAGCCCGCTGAAACAGTACATCATTACTGGGCCAGATTCCTCCTGGTTATGGACAGGATACATGACTGCCGAGAGGAAAACGCAATTTCAATTTTCTGCAATAATTGCACGGACGAGGGAATCTTGAACGCCGTCAGCCGTCGTGAAATTAAACGCTTCGCCGACCTGGCATCCATAGTACGAAAGTACTGTGCGATGGAGAGTTTCCGGAAAACCGAAACTAAGTTTTGGGACAATCCAGCCCCGAATACAACCCTAGTCCGTAAAAAAAGGGTGCATTGCACTCAGGCACCAGGTACAAAAACCAAAAAGCGAAAACCCCATAAAGGGCACGGAACCGTACTGGAGGGATGGCTCAGCGGACCCTGTAAAATTCACAGTACAGAAGGCGCCACCCCAACACATAGCCTTCGAGCATGTTGGATATTGCGGTAGGTGGCCAAAAGTGGCGAGGAGCTCTTAGCCCCGGAAAACCACTCCAACAGTACCAGTACGGTGTCAACAGTCTTCAAGACTTTTGCATCAAATAATATGCAAAAACGAACAATCCGCAGCCTCGCCGAAGTCTACCAAGTAGCAACAACAAATCCATGGAGCGACACGACCATCACCTTCAACGCCAGCGACGAACCTAAATTCCGAACAGCCCGAGCACCAGCCGCATTGGTCCTCAGTCCAATAGTGGATGGATTTCGTCTTACCAAGGTACTCATGGATGGCGGCAGCGGACTAAACCTCATCTACGAGGAAACTCTTCAAAAAATGGAAATAGACTGGAGCCGCATTGAGCAAAGCAGCACAACCTTTAGAGGAATAATCCCTAGCCGGGAAGCGCGCTGCACAGGAAAAATCACACTTGATGTGGTGTTCGGCTCGCCGGACAATTACAGGTCCGAAGAAGTCACGTTCCAAGTGGCCCCATTCAGCAGCGGATATCACGCTATATTAGGACGAGAGGCATTCACAATTTTTCAAGCCATACCCCATTACGGGTACATGAAGCTTAAAATGCCTGGGCCCGGCGGAATAATCACTCTCGTTAGTGATCCGGACATAGCACTCCGTGCCGAAAACAAGACAGCCGCATTAGCCCTGGAGGCACTATCCGAAGCCCTAGCGGCAGAAGAACTCACTTCGCTGCGCTCTACGGTGAATAGGGATGATGTGATACTCGATAAGAGATCCAAGTCCACCTCCTTTAAACCAGCGGACGAAATAGTCAAATTCCAGGTCCATCCGACGGACCCAACAAAGACGGCCTCCATCGGCGCACAGTTGAACCCTGATGTAGATGCCGCACTGCGAGAATTCCTTCGGGAAAATTGGGACATCTTGGCCTGGCACCCTTCAGATATGCCAGAAATCCCACGCAGATTGGCTGAACACAGCCTAAACATCCTAAAAGGATTCAAGCCAGTCAAACAGGCTCTTCGGCGATTTTCCGAACCCAAAAGATAGGCAATGGGAGAAGAGCTAGCCAAACTATTGGAAGCCGGATTCATCAGAGACATCAAACATCTGGACTGGCTAGCAAACCTGGTAATGGTACCAAAGAAGGACAAATCCTGGCGCCTATGTGTCGATTTTAAAGACCTCAACAAGGCCTGCCCAAAGGATCCCTTCCCCCTTCCCCGCATCGACCAAATAATCGATGCTACCACAGGGCACGATTCATTGTGGTTCCTTGATGCATACTCCGGCTACCATCAAATCAAGATGGCAGAAGCGGACCAAGCCGCAACGGCATTCATTACTCCATATGGACCATTCTACTTCAACACGATGCCCTTCAGACTTAAAAACGCCGGCGCAACATATCAGCGCATGATTCAGACATGTCTGGCTACCCAGATCGGCAAAACAGTAGAGGCATACGTAGACAACGTAGTCGTCAGAACCAAACACGTGGAAACTCTAGTAGACGATTTGAGGCTCACATTCGACAACCTACGAGCATATGACATTAAGCTGAATCCGGAAAAATGCGTTTTTGGTGTACCAGCCAGAAAACTCCTGGGCTTCATTGTATCCGGTAGAGGAATTGAAGCAAACCCAGCCAAGATCCGAGCTCTGTCACAGCTGGATATTCCAAAAGACCTCAAACAAATACAAAAATTGACTGGATGCGTGGCGGCTCTAAGTTGCTTTATCTCCCGTTTGGGAGAAAAGGCATTGCCCCTCTATTGCCTCCTCAGGCGCACCGAACACTTCGAGTGGACGGATGCTGCCACTGCCGGACTCGAAGAAATAAAAGCCATATTGGCAACAAATCCGGTCCTGGCTGCGCCTAACCTGGGCGAACCAATGTTGTTATACATCGCGGCAACACATCAAGTTGTAAGCGCGGTACTCGTCGTCGAACAAGAAACAGAAGGGCACAAATTCCCTCTTCAAAAGCCAGTGTACTACGTATCCACTGTATTAACTCCCTGCAAGTCCCGTTACCCGCACTATCAAAAGATAGAGTATGCGGTGTTCATGGCATCCCGGAAGCTCCGACACTACTTTCAAGAGTGTTCGATAATAGTGGCCTCCGAAGTACCCCTCAACGACATTATAAACAACCGCGACATGACGGGCAGGATCGCAAAATGGGCCATTGAGCTCTTACCATTCGATATAACTTACAAACCTCGGCGAGCTATAAAGTCGCAAGTTTTGGCTGACTTTGTCGCTGAGTGGACTGAAGCCGAACTCCCTAAAGAGTACGGCGCATACTCCAATTGGATTATGCACTTCGACGGCTCCAAAATGTTGGCCAGATTGGGGGCTGGCGTCGTATTGACGTCCCCAACCAGGGGCATAGTCCAATACGTACTTCAGATAATGTACAGGACTCCAACAATGCAGCCGAATACGAGGCCCTCCAACATGGCCTCCGGATGGCAATCTCCATGGGCATTCAACGCCTAGAGGTGCGCGGGGATTCAAACCTTGAAATATCCCAAGTAAATGGAGACTTTGACGCCAAGGATCCGAAAATGGCAGCCTATCGTAACGCTGTCCTAAAAATGTCAGCTCGGTTCAAAGGACTTGAATTCCACCACGTAGCCCGGTATAATAACCAAGCAGCCGACGTATTGGCACGCATCGGCGCAAAACGTGACGCTGTCCCTCCAAACATCTTCCTGGAACGGCTCTTTAAGCCATCCGTACTATGGGAAGAGGAGTCCAGAAATAACAAACCGGAAGAAGCCGCACCACCCAACACAGAACAATCTGACATAATCGGCGATTCAGCCGATGAAATAACACCTTCAGCCCACGAAATAATGGCAGTAATCGCCCCATGGACAAAGCCATTCCTAGCCTACTTGCTTAGGCAGGAACTTCCCGAAGACCAAAATGAGGCCCGCTGCATAGTTCGGCGATCTAAAGCCTACAAGGTCCACGAGGGAGAACTCTATAAGAAAAGCACAACCGGAGTACTTCAAAGGGGTATCTCCGAAGAGGAAGGGCGAAACCTTCTGGCTGAAATTCATGCCGGACTAGGCGGACACCACGCCGCAGCTCGGGCCCTTGTAGGAAAGGCATTCCGTACAGGATTTTATTGGCCGACGGCCCGAGCAGATGCCCAGGACTTAGTCCAAAGATGCGTCAGTTGTCAGGTCTTTGCTAATCAGAGCCATATGCCACCCACCGCCCTCAAAACTATACCCATTACCTGGCCGTTCGCGGTCTGGGGGCTTGATATGGTTGGACCCCTTAAAGGGGGAACCCACAAGCAAAAATACCTATTGGTCATGGTGGACAAATTCACCAAATGGATAGAGGCCAAGCCAGCTAAAATGGCAGAGTTCGGACCAGTGATAGACTTCATATCCGGGGTAGTACACCGTTATGGCGTCCCCCATAGCATCATTACAGATAACGGCACGAACTTCATGGCCGACGAGGTTAAATTATGGTGCAAAAATATGGGCATTAAGCTCGATTACGCTTCAGTCTATCATCCTCAAACCAACGGTCAAGTGGAACGAGCAAATGGTCTAATAATGAGCGGCATCAAACCCTGACTAGTGCGGTCCCTTACGGAATCTAACATGCACTGGGTAGAGGAGCTTGACTCCGTACTCTGGGGGCTGCGGACAACGCCCAACCGTACTACCGGATTCACACCATTCTTTATGGTATACGGCGTAGAGGCAGTTTTGCCCTGCGACATTATTCATGACTCACCTCGAGTGCGCATGTATGAAGAAAGAGAAGTCGAGCTGGATCGGAAGGACAGTTTGGACGCATTGGAGGAAGAATGCGACGTCGCAATGGCTCGTTCCGCATTCTATCAGCACCAGGCTCGAAGATACCAAAGCAGAGAAGTACGGGCTAAAACCTACAATGTTGGCGAACTAGTTCTACGCCTGCCGGACAAGAAAAAGGACAAGCTCAAGCCCAAATGGGAAGGCCCTTTCATTATCGATCAAGTCCTGACCGGCGGGGCGTACCGCATGCGAAATGCATCGGACAACCGACTCGAGCCGAACCCATGGAACGCAGCCCGTCTTCGAAGATTCTACGCCTAGCGCCGGACTAAGAGTTCGTCTCCTTCCTCCGTGCAAATTTTTACATTTCAGTTGTCTTTTGTTTTTCTCTTTTCTCTCAACCTTTTTCATAAAAGCCTTTGTCGGGGGTTGGGTGCGACATATGCCAAAGGATGGCTTATCATGGTGGGGGCGAGTAGAACGTCGCCGGTGCCTGGAAATGGGATAAGGCGTAGACATGCACGCCGGCGAATCTTACCCAACTTCGGGGCTCTCCGGGGAGATAACACCCCTACTGCTGCTCTACGGGGGTCTCCGCATGGTCACTATAGCAAGATGGCTACAACGGTGCTCCTAGAGCTGTATCGGGAGGCAGGAGAGAGCGAGGCTAGTTCTCTCCTCCCTGGGCTATGTGTCTATCTCTATCAATGTCCGAACCCCTTGCATGGGTGCCCCGGGGGGTTTATATAGGCCTACACCCCGGGGGTACAATGGTAATCCGACTGGGCGTGGGTCCCAACCGTCTGTCTCTCATGTCGTCGTCCTTCCCACCGGCTTCTAGGGCCCGCCGACTGGCAGGTCCCGGGGACAGGCCGGACACTGTGCGGCGCTCCCGATGACGCAGGCTTGGTCATTGGGTCGTGGCAACAGTACCGCCGTCTATCAGGCGATCACTGTCGCCACTCCCCGTCCAATCTGGTTTATGGCTAGTGGGGCCCTGGAGGGGAGACGGCCGACTCCGGGGAGGCCGACTCCCACAGGGCCGTCTTCGGGCGCTCTGGCCGCCTTCGGTTCACCCACTGACAGGCGGTCCCGCGGCCGCCGGGCCGTACGGGACGGCGTCGTGGGCACAGTGCATCGCGCACTATGGCTGAGGTCAGGGCAGGCATGGCAACAGTGCCGCGCCTCGTCGGAGATCTCCCGGCGATACGGCCCACTGTAGCCATGCCGGTCCCTCGTAGGCAGGGAGGGATGGCCACGCCGTGACCGTACCTCTCATCGGGCTTCGTGGGGTGTCATGGGCCGACTCCCATAGTCGGCGCCCCTGGAGGTCGCCATCTTGGAGTCGGCTTGCCATGAAGTCGTCATCTGGGATTCAGCTCCTCCGGAGATCGCTAGCTGAGACTCGGCCTCTCTGGAGGTCGCCAGCTGGGACTCGGCTGGAGGGGCGTGGCCTGCCTCGATGTCTTGAAAGATCCTGGGTCCCGGGTCATCCTACCCGTGGCCCATTACTCTGATAGTAGTCCCCGAAGCTGGTGAAGCCCTGCGGACGTCGCCTCGTGGGGCTTCAATAGTTTCAACCTTCGTAGCGCCGACTCTCAGACTTGGCTGTTATCTTCTTTTGGCCGGCTCGCTGAAGTCGGACTTTGTTCAGCGAGGGGCCACTGTCTGTAAGTCGCGGCGGGAAATTAGGCGGCATATCGGATACGCTTCCCTGCTGCCATCGAGGCGGTCCAATCGCGCGGCGCGACGTGGGGAGGATAGTCTGCTCACCCACGTGCGCGACGGGACGGGCCGTCAGGCGTGGCCCACCACTACCGCGCCTCGGCTTCCGAGCGGATCCGCCGCGGTCGCGAACGGTTTGCTTCCCCACGTCGTTACTGCATGCAGTAACTTCGTGGGGTAAATCGTGGGGTGGCGTGGGTTTCGTGCGCAGTTAATCCCACGCCCGCCCCCTCGGCTCCGCAGCCCGTAGGGCTATAAATAGGCAGGGAGGAGCGGGGCGGCACTGCACGCGCATCCTCTCCCCCACTCTCCTGCCTTCTCTTCTTCCTCCGCCGCGAGCAAGAGCACCTCTCACCTCGGCGATCAGTTCTTCCTCCGCCGCGCCCCCTACCTCGCGCTCTGGCGTGTGGGACGGCTCGGATGTGGAGGCGGAGCATATCGAGTTCCTCCGCCTGACCCGTCGTCTCCCCAGCGCGGACCTCGTGCACGCCCGTCCCGCGCCGGCGGGAGAGATCCGGCCCGCGCCGGCGGAAGGCGAGCGGGTTGTCTTCCGCTTGCACCTTATGCGCGGGCTGGGGCTGCCAGCGAGCGGTTTCTTCCGCTCGTTCCTGGAGTTCCACAATCTTCAGCCGCACCACCTCACCCCGAATGCGGTGGTGCTGCTCTCCGCCTTCGCCACTCTGTGCGAAGGCTTCCTCGGCGTTCTCCCCACCCTCGAGTTGTGGGGAGAATTCTTTTCTTCGAAGCTTGGCACGCAGGCTACCAGCACGCCGGCTCAGTGCGGCACCTACATCGCGGTGCGGCGCTCGACGGCCGACAACCCTTTTCCGCCCATCTCGCTGATAAAGTCGGTGAAGATGTGGCAGCGCTCGTACTTCTACGTGAAGAACCTCTCCACCGACGGCGACTGGGTCAACTTGCCGCCCTTCAACCCGCCCCCCCTAACTGGGAGGCTCCCCAGCTGGTCTCACCGGTCCAAGTCGCTGACTCCCTCCGGAGTCGCCGCCGTAGCGCGACTCCGAGTTCTGCTGCAGTCGGAGGGCCTAGTCGGATCCGATCTTCTGGCCGCCTTCGTGGCGCGCCGCGTCCTCCCACTCCAAGGACGGCCTCACCTCATCTGCCAGATGAGCGGCCGCCATGACCCGAGCCGTCTGTGCACCAAGGAGATGCCTCGCAGGGAGGTGGCGAACTTGATGAACCATATTGCACACTGCGAGTTCACGGAGGACTGGCAGTTCGGCAAGGAGCCGTACTCGCGCGACAACCCCCCTCCAGTGGTAAGTCGCATTTTCATGTAGCTTGGTCTTTTTGCAGCCGACTCCGGCTTCTAATCTTTGTTGGTTCCTTCTGAGCAGAACCCCCTCATGGAGCCCGCAGCCGGTGCCATGAGAGAGCCCCGCGACTACGTCCCCAACCGCGAGGCCAACGACGTCGACGACCCCGACCTGGGGGCGGCGGCGCTGGACGCCCACGCCGAAGGCGGCGGAGAAGGGGCAGACGGCAGCTTCAGGCCCTCGGCCACCTTCGCCGACTGGCCCGAAGACGACGCCGACGTGGAAGTCGTCCCCCTCCCCCACCCGAGGGCCGGCCACTCCAGCCAAGGCGGCACGAAGAGGCGTCACGCCGGGCCGAGCGCGTCCGGCAGCAAGCCGAAAAAGTTCAAGGGGCGGCCGCCGCGACCAAACGGGAGGAGGCGGCCGCGAAGGCCAACCGCTTTCGAAGGGAAGTGAGAAGGCCGCTGCTAGTTTCCGCGTAAGTTTTTTACGCTCTTGTATTTTCTTTGTTGGATTTGTCCGAGTCTTCATTGATTTTCCCCTCCATTCTTCTCCAGAGCCCCCCTCTCCCTTGAGAGAGTCGCTGTCCCCTCTGTCATGGGGTCGGTAGAGACGTCCGCCAACACCCGGCGGGTCGATCCCGCCGCCGACCTTCGGGAGGCGATGGAGCGAAACGCGCGGGAGAAGCGCGACGAGGAGGAGGCCGACCGCCTGGAGAAGGCGCAGGCCAAGAAGGCGGCCGCCAACCCCGAGAAGAAGCTGGAGGAGGCCGAAGCCGCCGCTGCGGCAAAGCGGCGTGCTGAGGAGGTGGCGGTCGCCGATCGGCGATGCTCGTCCCTCCGTTGTCGTCGGCGCCGCCGGCACCGGAGTTCACGGGGCAGACCGGAGAGGTCGGCACCGAGAACCCCCTTGTGGAGGTAGGCGGCGACGCTTCGGGCTCGGACACCCTCGCGCCGCCTACGCCGCCTCCACCACCGTCTGGGAGGCCACACGGCAAACAGCCGGTGAGCCCGTTGGATCCGCCAATCACGGACGAGGCCGAGGCGCGGCTGCTTCTTCAAGTCACCATGCCGACGCGCCGCCGGCTTGAGAGGACGACCTCGGCGCCGCGAGCTCGGGAGACGGGCGTAGCCAGCTCGGCGAGTCTGGACGTCGAGGCCTCTAGTGCCGCGCCCACTGGGTGGTTGCGCGGAGGCGGCACCGGCCCGCTGAACCAAGCCCTCCTGGATGTCCAGGCGAAGCTGCGCGCGGAAAGCGACGCCCTCCAACTCTGCACAAGACCGCATCTGGCCGTGCAGACATCCGTCCGAGTATGTTTCTTTCTTCTTTTTTGATTCCTGTTTTTCTCTGTGGGGGCGCGCTAGCGCACCCACTGGGTGTAGTCCCCGAGTTCCGGGCCGGCTGCAGAGCAAGCGGTTCGGAACTCCCTCTGGCGAGTTCCGAATACTAACCTTTGCCTTTGTTGGCTTTTTGTAGGAGTATCATAACCTCCACGCCACTGCCTTCAACCGCAATGTCAAGGAGCTGAACAAGCGGGCCGCCGACTTGGTGGAAAGCCGGGGTGAGCTCTTTTTTTCCTTCTTCACGGGGGCGCGCTGGCGCACCCGCGGGCTGTAGTCCCCGAGATTCGGGCCGACTGCTGTGCAGTCGGGCCGGATCTCCCTGGCGATCTAATTTACTGATGACTTTCTTATCTCTTTCTTCGTTCTTCAGGCGCCAACGCCGCCCTCCAGGAGCAACTGGGCGAGGCTGACACTGCTCGGCGTGCCAAGGAAGAGGAATGCGACGGGCTCGCCAAAGAGCATGATCTGCTGGCAACGCAGCTGGCCGAGCAGAAGGAGCTGCTTCAGAAAGCGCAGGACGAGGCCAAGTCGCGGGAGGCCGCCCTCATGGCCGAGTTCGAGATCGAGCGCTCCGCCTGGACTGACAAGGAGGCGATGCTGACCTCTGGCTATCATGAGCTCGAGGACATCATTGATGGTATGTTTCTTTCGTTTCTTTGAGCTTCCGACTATGTGTCAGGCCGTCTTCTGATTTTCCGACTTTCCTTCTTCTCTGTCTTGGCAGACTTCTTTCCTGGTCATTCGCAGGCGGTTCCCCTGGCCATCGAGGCTGCTCGGGAGGCACGAAGGGCGAAGGGTGAGGCGATCGCCGCCAATGCCCCCCGAACCCTCGACGAGCAGCTCCTGAGCATTGGGTCCCGTCTTCGTCCGGCTCACCGGCTGCTGCGCCGGCTTCAGCGTGCCGGCGCCCAGGCGGTTGCTGCCTTGTGGCCGGACATCCCAGCTCTGCACACCGCCAGTCGGACCACCGACTGGCTGGAAGTCACCGTCGGCCGTCTTGAGGCTTGGAAGGGCTCCTCGGCCCGGGCCGGAGCACGCCGGGCCTTGGAGTTCGTCAAGGCGTGGTATCCAGGGCTGGACCTGGACTGTCTAGCTGCGTTCCGGTCAGAAGCCCAGGACGAGCTGGAGGCCGTAGAAGGCGCCCTTGTCGAGCGCGTGGCAGCCATCGCCGATTACACGGATACCAGCGTCTTCGTGCCCGAGCGGACTGAAGGCGGTGAGGAAGTGCCGCCGGACTGTTCGGGATGAACCCGGAGTATGACGAAGACTCGGTGGAGGTGATCGACTCCAGCGCCGAGGAGGAGGACGAGGCGGAGGACGGAGGCGAGGAGGAGGAGCCGGAAGACGAAGCCGGCGGCCAGCCTCAGCCCGACCGCGCCTCCAGCAATGAGCCGCGCAGAGACAAGGCGACTGCTGCCCGAGGCGACCAAGCTGAGACCGCCCAGCCGACTGCCCCGGCACCCGACACCGCTGTCACCTCCGACCCTCCAGCCTAGGAGGCCGCCTCCTAGACTGCTTTTTCCGCTTCTGTTTATCTGTTTTCAGTGATCTTTTGAAAGACTTGTTAAGTTCGAACAATTCCACCCGCGGGGTGTATCCTGAATTTCTATTCGAATATTCGGCCGAGGGCCTATGTAAATATTTATCTGATTTCCACCTTTCCTTTCTTATTGCTCCTTAGACTTTTTTCCTTTGCCGTCTTCCTTTAGTTGCCGCCTTGCCGGCTGGACAGCTGCTCTGCGGACTGTCGCTAGGTCAAGTGCTTGGCTACTTTAGGAAGGCAAGTACTTAGCCATTTAGAGTTTCTCTAGCAAGTCGGCTAGAAAGTGACAGGCCGACTATCCGAGAGTCGGCTGTCTTTGATAAAAGCTAAGACGCCAAGCCGACCACTCATGAGTCGGCTCTGCAGGGGGAGGCTGGTAGCCGGCTTGAGCTATGCGTAAGCTTTTAGGTCCTTAGCCATTTTTTCATGTGCGCGCTCATTCTTGCTTGTTCTCTGCCTACTGGCAGTCGCTCTGCGAGCTGCGGCTTTCGACAGGAGACAGCTTGAGCGCAACACATTACTTGTCTGACTGCAGGAAGCATTTCATAGCGCAAGACGGCAAGTCCCCGGGCCGACTAGTCGGACCCGGTGCCAAACAGTATGATAAAAAGCAGTAGCATGTTTCGGAAGCGTGAATCTTATCATACAGATAACAAAAAGGCAGTCCCCGAGCTCGTCTCGGGGGGCCTAATGTCTTAGTACTTTAAAAGAAAGGGGGTAGTGCGATACATACTGCATCAACTGTAAAATCTTCGAAGAAGATCTGCGTTCCACGGGCGCTCTGTTTCTTTGCCGGAGTCGTCCCTCTTGCGCGCTCGAGGCTTCTGAGCGTCAATCAGATAGTAGGCGTCGTTCCCTAGCACCTTGCTGATGATGAAGGGACCCTCCCAAGGTGCCGACAACTTGTGCTGGCCGGCTGTTCTCTGAATCAGCCGGAGCACAAGGTCGCCCTCTTGGAATGATCTCGGCTTGACCTTGCGGTTGTAATATCGGCGCAGACTCTGCTGGTAGATGCCGGACCGACTGAGTGCCAACAGTCGGCCTTCTTCTAGCAGATCAACACCGTCTTGGCGTGCTTCTTCAGCTTCCTCTTTGGTGTACATGGTGACTCGTGGAGAGTCGAACTCTATATCCGTCGGGATGACGGCTTCGGCACCGTAGACGAGGAAGAAAGGCGTGAAGCCGGTTGACTTGTTTGGAGTCGTGTGCAGACTCCAGAGGACGGCTGGCAGCTCCTCGACCCAATAGCCGGCGGAACGCTCGAGTGGTTCGACTAGTCGAGGCTTGATGCCGGACAGGATGAGGCCATTGGCTCGTTCCACCTGGCCGTTTGACTGCGGATGGGCAACGGACGCTAAGTACAGTTGGATGCCCTGCGTCGTGCAGAAACGAGCCAAGGCGCCCTTGGCAAAGTTTGTGTCGTTGTCGGTGATGATGCTGTGCGGTACGCCGTACCGCACAGTGATGTCGGCGATGAAGGTTACTGCAGTCGGCCCGTTCAACTTCTTGATGGGCTTTGCTTCCACCCACTTGGTGAACTTGTCCACTGCGACAAGCAGGTGAGTGAGGCCGCCTCGGGCCGTCTTGAATGGTCCTACCATGTCCAGGCCCCAAACTGCGAAGGGCCAGGTGATGGGGATTGTCTTCAGCGCGGAAGCCGGCTGAAGTGGCTTGGAGCGAAACATCTGGAACCCCTTGCATTTTTGAACTAGCTCTTTAGCTTCTTCCACTCGGCCAAAAGAAGTCGTGCCGAAAGGCTTTGGCGACGAGTGCCCTTGAAGCCGCATGGTGGCCGCACTCGCCCTGATGGATGTCTCTAAGAATTGCTTGGCCTTGTTCTGATTCTACGCAGCACTGGTAGACACCAGTGACACTGCGCCTGACTAGCTCTCTGTTGATTATGGTGTATGCTGCCGCTCGACCCTGCACTTGCCGAGCCAGTATCTCATTAGTTGGCAACTCTCTGTTCACCAGAAATTTGAGGATGGGCTGCGCCCATGAAGGTGCTGCTATCTCTTCAACGGCTACCACATCGACTTGGACAAGGGTGGCTGGGCTGGGAGGTGGCGGGCTGGAGTCTACAGCCGTTTGCTGGATTGACGGAGTCTCTAGGCCGACTGGCGCAGCTCCCGGGCCGGGTTCTGAAGTCCCCGGGCCGACTGGCACAGTCCCCGGGCCGGGCTCTGAAGTCCCCGGGTCGGTAGGCATAGTCCCCGGGCCGGGCTTTCAAGTCCCCGGGCCGGTTTCAACTGTGGTTTTCTTGAGGTTGTCTGCTGGGGCTTTGGAGTCGGATCCGACTACTTCTGGAGGAGCCGGCACAAAGATGGAGTCTGACTCTGGTGAAGGCTTGATAGATGGCTTGAGGAGGCGCTGAAGGGCGACGCCGGAAGGTATTGCTTGGCGAGTGGAGCCGACTCGTGCCAAGGCATCCGCTTGATCATTGTCATTTCTTGGTACGTGAAGGAATTCACACCCCTCGAAGTATCCGCTGAGTTGCTGCACCAGGAAGCGGTAGCTTGCCATGTTTGCGTCTTTGGCGTCCCAGTCGCCGGATGATTGCTGAACCACCAAGTCGGAGTCGCCATAACACAGGATCCGGCGAACGCCGAGCTCTTTGGCAAGCTGGAGCCCATGAATGAGCACTTCATATTCGGCAACGTTGTTGGAGGCGGCGAAGTGGATCTGTAGCACATACTTGAGCTTGTCGCCCTTAGGGGAGGTGAGGACGACGCCGGCTCCCAGGCCGGTGCGCATCTTGGAGCCATCGAAGTGCATCCGCCAATGGGTGGAGTCAGGCGCTGGCGGCAGGTACTGGGTCTCGGCCCAGTCGACGAGGAAGTCGGCCAGCGCCTGCGACTTCATGGCGGTGTGGAGCTGGTAGTAGATGGTGTAAGGAGCTAGATCTATAGCCCATTTGGCCACTCGACCGGAGGCGTCTCGGCTTCCAATGATCTCGGCGAGTGGAGCGGTGCAAACCACAGTGATTGGATGCTCTTGAAAGTAGGGTTTCAGCTTCTTGGCGGCAAAATGCACGCCGTAGCACATCTTCTGGTAGTGAGGGTAGTTCTGCTTGGAGGTTGACAGTACCTCGCTCAGGTAATATACCAGTCTCTGGATAGGGAGCGCCTTGCCTTCCTCCTTGCACTCGACTACAATGACTGTGCTGACTACTCGGCTGGTGGCAGCAATGTACAAGAGCATGGGCTCTTTGGGAGTCGGAGCAGCCAACACGGGGGGAGTAGTCAACATCTTCTTCAGCTGGAGAAATGCCTCATCCGCCTTGTGGTTCCACTCAAAAAAGGTGGTCTTCTTCATCACTTGATACAAGGGCAGAGCTTTCTCTCCCAGCCGACTGATAAATCGGCTGATGGACGCCAGGCAGCCGGTGAACTTCTGCACATCCAACAGTCAGCTGGGTACCTCCATTCTCTCGATGGCCTTGATCTTCACGGGGTTGCACTCTATGCCACGTTCGGAGACCAGGAAGCCAAGGAGCTGGCCGGCTGGTACTCCGAAGACGCACTTCTCAGGGTTGAGCTTGATCTAAAATCGGCGCAGATTTGCAAAGGTCTCCTTGAGGTCTTCCAGCAGCGTTCCGTGCTTCTCCGTCTTCACCACCACATCATCCACGTAGACGTGGGCGTTCTTGCCGAGTTGCTTGAGGAGGCACTTCTGCATGCAACTCTGAAAGGTGGCGCCGGCATTCCTCAAGCCGAACGTCATTGTCAGGTAGCAGAAGCCTCCAAATGGTGTGATGAATGCAGTCTTCAGTCTGTCCGCGGGGTTCAGCTTGATCTGGTGATATCCTGAGTATGCATCTAGGAAACTCAGCAGCTCACATCCGGCTGTGGAGTCTATCACCTGATCAATTCTTGGCAGAGCAAACAGGTCCTTCGGGCAGGCTTTGTTTAGGCTTGTGTAGTCGATGCACATCCGCCACTGCTTGTTCTTCTTCAGTACCAAAACCGGTTTTGCCAACCACTCTGGAAAAAACACTTCCATGATGAAACCGGCTGCCAAGAGCCGGGCTATCTCTTCTCCAACAACTCTTCTTTTCTCTTCTGACAGGCGGCGCAAGGGCTGCCTGACGGGCTTCATATCTGGCCTGACGTGTAGCTTGTGCCCGGCGAATTCCGTCGGTACACCCGGCATGTCTTTGGGGGACCATGCGAAGATGTCCCAATTCTCACGGAGGAAATCGACGAGCTCGCCTTCCTATTTGCTGTCAAGGCCTGTGCCCATGACAGCGTACCTTTCTGGGTGCTCTGGGTCCAAGGGTATCTTCTTGGTCTCTTTGGCCGGCTAGAATGATCCTTCTGCCTCCAACTCCTTGGGGTCGGGCGACATCTCTGGCTGCTTTCCGGCCATCGACACAACCCGGTCAAGGAGCCGCTTCTCGGCCGCGATCACTAGGGACGACTTCCTGTAATCGCCGGCTACGGTCAGAATCCCCTTGGAACTCGGCATCTTCATCTTGAGGTAGGCGTAGTTTGGAACCACCATGAACTTGGCCAAGGCAGGTCGGCCAAGCAGAGCGTGGTACGAGCTCTCCAAGTCCACCACCTCGAACCAGACCGGCTCTCGGCGGAAGTGATCTTTGTCTCCGAAGAGGACGTCTATTAGGATCTTGCCAATCGGTGAACAGGAAAGGCTGGGTACAATTCCGTGGAACACGGTGCGGCTGCTCTGCAGCTGTCTTCGCTTGATTCCAAGCTTCTCCATGGTATCCTTGTACAGGATGTTTATGCTGCTGCCTCCATTTATTAGGACCCGCGAAAAACAGGCGGCCTGCCTATTAGTGGCCAAGGTCGCACCTAGGACCAGGGCATAAGAGCCTGGACTCGGCATCACCTCTGGGTGATCCACCCGACTCCAACTGATAGGCCTCTCAGACCAGTGCATGAACTCTAGGGCATCTGTTGCTACAGCATTTACTTCTTGTTGTTGTTGGCGCCTGTTGCGCCGATCATCTGCTACGCTGGTGAACACTACGTAGGCTGCATGCTCATCTGGGAACTCGTCCTGTACTGCGCCGACTGGCCGGGCCGCCGGCTGCTGGGGCGGCGGCGGAGGCGGCAGCCCAGCAGGCGGCGGAGGAGTGAGGCCGTCTCCCTTGGCGATCCTGGCGAGCCAGTGGCACTTTCTGGTGGTGTGGTTTGACGGCTTCGCGCCGCTGTGGAACTTGCAAGGACCATCCAAAGTCTGCTCATAGGAGAAGGCTGGCAACCAATTGGATTTGCCGCCCTTCTGCCGCTTGGCCGGAGGCTGCCCTTCCGGCTGCTGATCTTCGACTGCCGCGACCTGCCGACTGTTGGAAGTCGGCTGCTGGGCCTTGCATTTGTTGTCGTTCTGTTGCTGTCGCCGACTGGCGTCTCCAGCTGGAGTTCTGGGAGCCCAGGGAGTCACCTTGCTAGTCGCGTTGACTTGAATCTCCGTCTTCATGGAAGAGTCGGCCGTGGCGTACTTGTCTGCTATGACTAGCAGTTCGTCGAGGGTTTCTGGCTCGTCGCAGAGGAGTTTGTGCTTGAGGAGGGTGCCCTCTCGGCACCCGACAGTGAAGTACTCGATAGCCTGCACCTCGTGCACGCCCTCGCAGGAGTTTCGAAGCTCGCCCCAGCGTGTGAGGTAGTCGCGTGTTGATTCTTCAGGGCCTTGCACGCACAAGGAGAGCTGGCGCGGCTTGGGAAGTCGCTTGTACGTGCTTGTGAAGTTGCGGATGAAGGCTTCAGTGAAGTCGACCCAGCTATTGATGCTGCGGGGCTTCAGGTTGTTCAGCCATGTCCGGGCCGTGCCCTGGAGCATGAGAGGAACATACTTTACGGCAACTCGCTTGTTGTCGTTCGCTAGGTTGACGGCTGTGGAGTAGTCTATTAGCCAGTCCTCCGGCTTCACGGAGCCGGTGTACTTGGGCGTGTCTCGGGGGAGCGTGAACCCTTTGGGAAAGGGCTCGTCTCTGATGCGGGGCCCGAAGCAAGGCGGACCCAGTTCGTCTTCTTCTTCCTGTGCCAGGGATCGATGGAGTCGGTCGATCCGATGGCGGGCGTCATTCTCTCCGACTCCCTCTCGGCGGCCAAGGCGGCCTCTGAGAGTCGGATGCTCAACAGGCGGCGGGGAAACTCGCCGCTCTCTTCTGGGCGGGGGAGGCAGGTAGTCGTCCCGCCGTTCTACTGCTCTTGGGCGGCCGTCCTGGTCGCGCTCGATGGTGATATGAGTCCGACTGTGACTGACAGCCGGCTCCTTCTCTTTCCTTCCGCGGACTCCACTAGTTGGCATCCGAGAGATCGCGCCTTGATCTCGGGGGGGAGGCAAGTCGTCGTTCGGCTACTACAGCGCATCTGCGCAGCCACCGGCCGCGTTTTGCGCAGCAACCGCGTCAAGGAGCTGCTGAACTCGCTCCGTCATCACACGACGCTCTTCTCCCTCAAAGTTCTTCAGCTCGTCCGTCGCCGCTTGGGAGGCGCGGATGTTCTCCGCTGGGGTAGCGTACATGGGGCGTTTTGCCCCGAGCAAGTCGGCGATGGCCGTGCCGCGCTGCCTGACCGCACCTAGACGGCTCGGCCCAGTTGGAGCCGGCGAGCCGCCTACGGCGCGATCCATCTCGCGCTGATATGCCTCTGACAAGCGCCTCATGCTTGCCAGCTTCTTGGCGCCTTCGATGATCTGAAGGCGGTGCGTCTCCAGCGTCTCGGCGTCCGCGTCCTCTGGAATGGGCGCGGTTAGGTCTTGCAGGGTGTTACGACCGGTTTTTCCGGGTAATAATTTCCAGAAAAGACTGTCGTGCTCATTAGCCCCAGGATTACTGTTAGCTGATGAGGCTCCAACTTGATACAGAAATTCCAAGCAAAATACAAAATATGTAGTACAAGACCATTCTGGCCTGGGAGTACAACAAATGGTTTCTAGTGGTTGATGGCGGAAGCGGGTTGTGAAACATCAGTGTCTATGGGACTCCATTTCCCACGGGAACAGCTGACCAGGTTAAATTCCTATCTTCGCGAGGCTGCTATCTCCATTGAGTGGTTTCCAGGGCTGGCATCGCGTCGCTCCTCTCCGTGCAAGAAAAATCTGGCCAAGACAATAGCCAGGGACAAGCCAGTGAGTACTTTGAATGTACTCGCAAACATTATGAACACAGGTACAATATAACAATGATGTGCTGAAAATATTTTATGCTCATGACGTCAGTCACAAAAGATAAATGAACTCAGATGCGTGCAAGCAAGTTATTTATAAAAATGCAATAACATAGTAGTATTAAAATTTATGAAATAGATAACAAGCAATGCCACAGTCGGGCGTCTGAGCGACACCACATAAAGGGCTTTAAAAGAAATACCACAGTCGGGCGTCTGAGCGACACCACATAAAGGGCTTTAAAAGAAATGCCAAAGTTGGGCGTCTTAGAAACACCACATAAAGGGCTTTAAAAGAAATGCCACAGTCGGGCGTC
>NC_057804.1:123950081-123981339 GCF_018294505.1 Triticum aestivum
AATGAACTCAGATGCGTGCAAGCAAGTTATTTATAAAAATGCAATAACATAGTAGTATTAAAATTTATGAAATAGATAACAAGCAATGCCACAGTCGGGCGTCTGAGCGACACCACATAAAGGGCTTTAAAAGAAATACCACAGTCGGGCGTCTGAGCGACACCACATAAAGGGCTTTAAAAGAAATGCCACAGTCGGGCGTCTGAGCGACACCACATAAAGGGCTTTAAAAGAAATGCCACAATCGGGCATCTGAGCGACACCACATAAAGGGCTTTAAAAGAAATACCGCAGTCAGGCGTCTAAGCGACACCACATAAAGGGCTTTAAAAGAAATGCCACAGTCGGGCGTCTGAGCGACACCATAAACAATCATAATGAATATCCCGGAGGTAGAATCATCCCAGAGATACTCGGTAATAATAATAATATCACGGGTTAGTCAACAATAATAATAATCATAGATATCACAAGTCACGAGTAGTAATTCCATTTCCTGGTTAACCGTTTCACGTCCGAAGACCGACACTAAGACCGACACCTGACCCATCCCAGACTGTAATCCTTAACCATGGACACGGCTATTCGAATAGGTTTATTCTCTGCAGAGGGTGTACTCTTTACCCACGAGTAACAGATTTCTTTAGTCCATCGGGACTAATTCCATCTATGGTCTTTTTGTTGAAAACACACCTAACTTGCACACACCAGCTTATCACACACGTGTCTGGAATCACCCACGACACCTGTTAAGCAAACTCTAAGTGGGGAGGCTACAACCTCGCGTAGCATGGGATCAAACTTATATCGCGCGCTCTAAGGGGTGGCCTCCCCTCTCGGTCCCAACCGGAAACACCCATGCCCCCGGACCAGGTGGCCTTCCTACCAGCTACAACCGGTATCACCCACCCTGGCCTCTCTGTACGGTGTGCGCTAGAAAGAGGTTGACAACTTACTGAACCGTACTCTACTTGCTGTAGAGACGAGTGGTAGTACGAAACAAGTATGGGGGTTACTGGAACAAGACTCGATCTACGGTCGACTCAGGAGGTTTAAGTATTCCCTGCATGATTAGTATAACGAATATATTTCAACCAATACAATCAACACTCATTATATCTTACCATGGCATACCGGACATAACCGTCCCGACGGTGACCGGCGACAAACTCATGCCTACCCAAGGCAGAGGTTTTCCCGGTTTCCTACCGGTATGCATGCAAGGCACATGAGGATGATTATCATCACAAGTGTGTTCATTTCCAACAGCATGGAAATCAATAACATGCACCCATGCATATGATCATATCACATGAAATAACAAGTCCTTCGAAATGCGGTGGTGTTATAAATGCATCAATGATCACACCAAAATATTATGCCGGGGTTCAGAATGCTTGCCTTCAATGTGTGGAAAGGCAGGGTGCTCTCCAAACTTTTGAAAGTTTCTTCTCTCTCCCCAAAATCCTATTTGAAAATATATTTGAATTAACACACATTTCAAAAACAGAACCAAAAAGTTGTTTGAAAATTTTTCAAATAAATCTTAAAATAAACTAGACCAAATATGAGGAAGGTAGGAAAAAGAATCAACTCATTTGGAGTTAAATTTAAAAAGTTATAGCCAGTCAAAGATTTGGTCAAATCTGTTATTTAAAATAAAACAGAAAAGAAAACGGTTTGAAGAGATTACGCTTTCGCGCAGAGAAGACGTATTACGGGTATGACGCCTCCACTTACTCCAGCATGGACGGCGCGGGGTCGCTGACAGTGGGTCCAGGGGCCCACTGGTCAGGTTTGACCAGTCGCCGCGCGTCGTCTCCCTCCTCTGCCCGAGCGGAGCGGGGCTCCGGCGATCGTCGCCGGCGTTTGGCTGCTCCTCGCGGGCCCCCGAGGGTAGGGATGGATCCACACGGCTGGGGCGGTTCTCCCGGTGGTCGTAGGGTCGTCGGAGGTGGAGGAAATCGCCGGCGGCGAGCTCCGCGGCGGAGGGAAGCTCCGGTGACAAAGTGATTTGTTGGCGGCGATGGCTCCCGATCAAAATTAAGTAGGGGGTTGGGTTCGCAGGGGAATGAGGAAGTTACTAGTGAAGAGAACGGAGAGGGGGAGGTACTGGAGGTGCCGCATTGGCCGGGGCGGTGGCGGCGGCAGGAGTTGCCGGAGACGAGGAAGGAGGCCTCCCCGGGTCGAATGCGAGGCAGGGGAGCGCCATGGGGGTAGCATAAGGTCGCCTGCCTGCTCAGAGGGGCTCGGGGTGTCCATTTATAAGCGAGGCAAGGCGGTTCCGCGGCGGCCGTGGATAAACTTCCGGCGAACCGACGTTCTATAGCTAGGGCGACGTGGCGGCGACGAGGGCTAGCAGACACGCTTGCGGATGAGCTCGCACTGCTCCAGGGGCCAGATGGCGAGCGGGGAAGGCTTGGGCGGCGCTGAACGGTGCAGGGCTGTCGGGCGGCGGCGGCGGCTAGCGCTTGGCCTGCCGGGCGCGGCGGGGGCTGCTTGGCGCGTTGCTGCGAGGAGGGGAGCGCGTGGCGTGGTGCTGCAGAGCGGGCCAAAGCCGTGGGGCCAGCTTGTCGGCTCGGCGCACGAGTCGTGCAATACGCGCGCTCTGGGCGCGGCCAGAGCATGCACACCAGATGTTCGACACAATGCCGCGGCATGCTACAGGTCGCAGGTGAGGGTGGGGTTTACCAGATCGAGGTTAGGAGCAACAGGGAGTCTAGTGGACATGCTAGTTTGATCAATGGTGCAAGTTCACAGTGCAATGCCAAAACTCATGTCAAAACTGGTCATGCTCTCCAGGTGTTTGACAAAATGCCACAGGCACTTAGGCAAGTCTTGGAGTGGCCAAAAACTCCAGATGGGGGTCTCTGTGGATGAAAGAGAGGGTGGTGATGTTAGTTGGTGAAATGCACAAACTTGTTAGTGCAAGTCTAGCAGAATTTCAATTCTGGACAGGAAATAAATGGCATTATTCCATGAACCAAAATTAATCTAATGGGTGCATGCTCCTGGATTAAGGGGTTTAACATGAAGGACTACAAGTAGGAGAAATAACCATGGATATAGGAGCAACTAAAATGGTGGTTGCTGTACAAATCCTCAAATTGGACCCGAATGGAAAAGAGGTTGATACACTCAATATTTTCAAAGAACAACCCTGGATTTTTGCACAAAGTGGAATAATATGCTCCTACTGACCTCCCCTAATTTTGGTAGAAGTTTTAAAGAAATATTTAAATAGGTTGTAGTGCAAAATGCACTCTGGACCAGAGAAGAAAAATTGCGTGCAGGGCTCAAAATATTTCATGAAGGAAATATATTTTTGCATAAAAGTGATTTAAAAACATCACATGACATCTCCAAATTTTTGTGGAAATTTTAAGTGAATCTATCAAATGGTTGTAGTTCAAATATGGTCATTTAACCTTGAAAAACTATTTTCAAGAAAGTAAAGATCAAGCAATTAAGTTAGTTAATTAGTTATACTGATAAAAGGAAAGTTTTTCTTGAGAGGTTAAACAAGTCCAATAACATATTTGAAAAGTTTTCTCTTTGGGAAAAACTCATCATAACAGGGAAGGAAATGATTTAAAAAAAATCAAAATGGAGCTCAGAAATCCAAAGTTTTAATTCCTGGCAAAATTTTAACTTAATAAAACAAGGCCAAATTTTTGGGGTGTCACACAGGGCCGATGACAGCGGGTCCTGGGCTTCTTCGCCGGAATGCTCGCCGTGGCTGATGACGAGCACCTCCGTGACGGCGCTTCCGCCGCTCTCCTCGCACAGAAGCGGCTCGTCGTAGACCACCACGTTGGTGGGGAAGATGTCAAGTGACACGGCGTCAGAGTCGACCAGCATCGGGTCGGTGGAGCCTACGGACTCCAAATCTACGGCAGGCTCGCCGGTGACGTGGAGTTGGTCGAGGAGACCCGCAAGAAGGCCCTCGGGGCCACTCGTGCCCGCGTCGAATGCGGGTTTGTTGGAGAGGCGTACCTCGCTGATAAGTTCGGCGAGGCTGCTCGCGGCGCAGGCGGCCTCTGCGCCGCGCAGCGTGTCGATGCAGACTCCATCTGGCTGGCTGCGCTCGCCAGGGAGGAAGAGGGTTCCCGTCCAGAACAGATCTCCGGCCGATGGTGCACCTCGCCCCACGGTGGCCGCCAAATGTGGGGGGTTGGGTGTGACATATGCCAAAGGATGGATTATCATGGTGGGGGCAAGTAGAACGTCGCTGGTGCCTGGAAACGGGATAAGGCGTAGACATGCACGCCGGCGAATCTTACCCAGCTTCGGGGATCTGCGGGGAGATAACACCCCTACTGCTGCTCTGCGGGGTCTCCGCATGGTCACTATAGCAAGATGGCTACAACGGTGCTCCTAGAGCTGTATCGGGAGGCAGGAGAGAGCGAGGCTAGTTCTCTCCTCCCTGGGCTATGTGTCTATCTCTATCAATGTCCGAACCCCTTGCATGGGTGCCCCGGGGGGTTTATATAGGCCTACCCCCCGGGGGTACAATGGTAATCCGACTAGGCGTGGGTCCCAGCCGTCTGTCTCTCATGTCGCCGTCCTTCCCACCGGCTTCTGGGGCTCGCCGACTGGCGGGTCCCGCGGATAGGACGGACACTGTGCGGCCCTCCTGATGACGCAGGCTTGGTCATTGGGTCGTGGCAACAGTACCGCCGTCTATCGGGCGATCACTGTCGCCACTCCCCGTCCAATCTGGTTTATGGCTAGTGGGGCCCTGGAGGGGAGACGGCCGACTCCGGGGAGGCCGACTCCCACAGGGCCGTCTTCGGGCACTCTGGCCGCCTTCGGTTCACCCACTGATAGGCGGTCCCGCGGCCGCCGGGCCGTATGGGCCGGCGTCGTGGGCACAGTGCATCGCGCACTGTGGCTGAGGTCAGGGCAGGCATGGCAACAGTGTCGCGCCTTGCCGGAGATCTCCCGGCGATACAGCCCACTGTAGCCATGCCGGTCCCTCGTAGGTAGGGAGGGACGGCCACGCCGTGACCGTACCTCGCATCGGGCTTCGTGGGGTGTCACGGGCCGACTCCCATAGTCGGCGCCCCTGGAGGTCGCCATCTTGGAGTCGGCTTGCCATGAAGTCGTCATCTGGGATTCGGCTCCTCCGGAGATCGCCAGCTGAGACTCGGCCTTTCTGGAGGTCGCCAGCTGGGACTCGGCTGGACGGGCGTGGCCTGCCCCGATGTCTTGAAAGATCCTGAGTCCCGGGTCATCCTACCCGTGGTCCATTACTCTGACAGCCTTTAAAGGCCTACTTGCGCATTGTTCGCACACGCTTGATGTGCTATCCGCACTCATTATACCTGGGGGCTTCTTTCCCAGAAGCTTATTTATACGGGCTTCATGCCCAACACATGTGTCAAACTTCCACATGTACCTTTTATTCACCATTATATGCATCGATATGACTTAAGTTTTGGCCAAGCTGGGTTGCCTGGCTCCTGTGCTTATCCCTACGTTCCCGATTGTTCGGCTAGGAGGTAAAGGGAGCACCTCTGCGATTGTTACTGCCGGGTCAGCCGGATGTGTACCTCAGACTGGGTGAAGCCGAAAGCTAACGTTCTTAAGGGAATATTCGGTCGGTGACTTAAAAGATGATTTTTACCTACTTATCTATCTGCCGCCAGATGTTTTCCTGCTCTTTTCGCAGTCCGGACATGCACTTTAGGGCATGCCTCCCGGGGAAAGGAACCCTTAACGGAACTATTCTCCCTGGAAGATGTTTCTTACTAACCATGTAATATAACATAACTAGTTGGGCACTTGTCTGATAAAGCACTAATGACCCCTACGCCTGGTCTCCATGCATGCCCCTGTTTTTCTTAACCGAGAAGGTATTCGGACACACTCCGGACTCTAGGGTCCCGAGGTTGAAGCGAAAAGGTCGGCAAAGACAAATGATCTACAATCCGGCTAGAAGGCATTTTACATGTCATTTAAAATACATCGTCAAATCGACTGACTGTATTCCTCCTCAATCCCGTCTAACAGGCTGTCTAATTTACATTCCCGTTGGGAATATTTAGCGGCCAACTCTACTTGGCCGTACACTAAGCTCACAGGGATCTCCTTCCCATCGGGCCCCACAGGTCCGACCTCGGCCATGTGGTTGGGATCCGCCTTCTTGTACCGCGTCTTCACCATGGCCCAGGCCTCCCTGGCACCTTGGCGGCAGGCCGATATCTTCCATAAACGGAAGCACTGCCGCGCTCCCTGAAGCTTCTCCGCAAGCTCTCCAAGGCCATCGGGTAGGGAGCGGGATGGCCATAAGGCCTGGAAGACGCCGCTCATCGCCTGCCGAACTCGTTCGAGTAGTTGCACCAGCTCGGGAAGTTGATCACCCGTTGATACGGGCATCTCCTCCGCAGGGAGACCTGTGAGCACACCTACAAACATATTTCTATCAATTGACTTCCTCGCCGAACTCTTCTTTTCAAAGGAGTTTGCTCAAGCACTTACTATAGATGCCGCGACGAAGCCGCTGATTCTCCTACATGGAGCCAGACAGCTCGGCCCGAACACCTTTCAGCTCTTCCCCAAGCTGGGCGTGGGCATCCTGGAGTTTGTTCCTTTCCTGCAGCACCTTCGTCAGCACCCTCTCGCCGGCCTTCAGCTGGCGCAGCAGTTCTTGCTTGTCCGGATCCAGTCCGGCAACACCTGCAATATCATTGTCAGACTTACACGCACGCCGCACACCACTTATCTTTTTGAAATAATGTGTTACCAGGAGGGGTCCCTGTGTTTCCTCCTGCGGCAGCGTGTGCGGCCTCAAGTTGGGCCTTACACTCTTGCAGCTCCTGAGACAATTGGGTATTCTTCTCTGTAAGATCCTGCATATCAAATGATCCTTAAATCAGTTACTCTAACTACTTTAAGTCTCGGGGGCTACTGGCATATACAACTATTAAAATCTCTTACCCATATGTCTTTTACATACTACTCCGTGGCTCTGGTCAAACCATCTTGAGCAGCACGGAGGTGCGCGTCCCCCGCGTTAAAGGCATTCAACGCCTCAGGGGAGAAGCACGCGTCACGAAAAGCTGTCCGGCGGTGCCTGTGGTTCATGGCGCTCTCCGCCTCAGACCTGGTGGCGGATAGTCTGTCGGCATCCTCAGTTGGAGGAGTATCCGGCTCGCGCCTTGCGCTCGCCTCCCCCTCCAGACCAGGTGTTGGAGCCTGGCTGGCAGAGGCTTGGTTGGCAACCTCTACGCCCACAGTCCGGCGGGCACTCTTTCTCCTGCAAAAGTCATGAGCATTCATACACTTCCTAGGAACTTTGTCCTAAATAATAACCGTGAGCTATACCGTTGCGGCGACATTTCGATCCGCGCTGCACTCCTCTTCCACCTGCTGGGCCGGACTGACCCTTGTTGGTCAGCCGCCGCGGGTTCGGCTTCCCGCCTTAAAGGCGCCTCCTGCAAGACACCATCATATACGGTGGTCAGAAATGCGCAAGGAAGAAATAATGGTGTCAGGACTTCGGTCACAATCACCTGGGAAGCCGGAGATAGGCCGGGGTAGTCAGCCGTAATGGCGACTAGAGCATCATCCATGCTGAGTTGGTGGAACACCCCGTCGATTAGCTCCACCTTTATGTCCGGATCCTCTTTGGAGGCCGGATCTAGGGATCTCCCTGGATCCTCGGGTTGTGGGGCCGGACTATGTATGCCCTCCACATCCCGACGCAGCTCCTGCGTCGAAAGCATAAAGTAAGAAACTTAAGCTTTAAAAGCAGGGGTCGGATAAACAAAGTGTCCGCTTACCCAGCGCCGAGGGTTATTCATGGAGAACCCATTCAATGGGCTCGTCTGGAGGAAGTCCTCCTTCTCCCCCTTGTACAGGCCGGATAGGATCTTCACCAGGTCTTCGGCCGATCCCGGCCCTTTACGGCCATGACGAGTGGCATCGTCCTCCCCGTTGAAATCCCACATGGGGTGGCCCCTGTATTGCAACGACTGCACCCCCCGCATAATGCACGTGGCCATGACTCCAATCATGGTCAATCCGGAATGGGCCAGTAACCTTATCCGGCCCATCAAATAATGGACGCTCTTGTCTTCCTCCAGCTGGGGGCTCCGCGGACGCCAACTCAGGCGTTTCTTCAGAGGAGCATTACTGAACTCTCGGAGGCCGATCCGAACAGGGTCCGGCAGCGAAGCGTCTTCTACGTAAAACCATTCTGAAGGCCAGTCTTCGGACGCCTTCTTAGGGGTTCCGGATGGATATCCGGTCCCGGCGATGCGCCATATTTCGGCACCGCCCACTTGATATATGGACCCCTCGTGAGAGCGCGGTACAAGGCAGAACAACCTCTTCCATAGCGCAAAATGGGGCTTGATGCCCAGAAATAGCTCGCAAAGAGCTACATAACCCGCGATATGCAGAATAGAGGCGGGCGTGAGGTGATGGAGCTGGAGTCCGTAGAACTCCAGAAGCCCGCGGAGGAACGGATGTATAGGAAATCCGAGCCCCCTTATCAGGTAGGGGACGAAGCATACCCGCTCCCCTTTATTGGCACTAGGGGTGGCCTCCGCTTGCTTCCCACCTTTGTATGTGGCCAGCCCGGCTCGAACCGGGACCATGAAGGCCGGAGGGAGATATCCCTCCGCTTGGAGCGTCACCAGCTCGTTGTGCGGGACAGAACATCTTCTCCAATCTCCTGGCAGAGGGCTGGGAGCGCGAGAGGAGGAGCCGCGTCGACGGTCCATGATGGAATGGATTTTTGGTCAGAAGCGCTCCGATGAGTACTCGCGGAAGGAAGATGGTGTGATTTGGATCTGGATTCTTGCCTCTCTTATAGGCAGATTATTTGCACAGCTAGGGGGTAAAACATAAAAGATACCATGGCTTTTCACATTCGTGTGACGCGTGGAAGAAGGCCATTATTGGGCGTGGAAGCCAAGGAGCGCAACATTTGTAAAGGGAACCAGACACTGTTCGGCAGGTACATGGAATTTGAAGGAGAACCCGCCTTGGAACGTCGAAGACAATATATGCACTGGACTCATCGTCATTGAAGCCTGGTTCGGGGCTACTGAGGGAGTCCCGGACTAGGGGGTGTCCGGATAGCCGGACTATCATCGTCGGCCGGACTCCAAGACTATGAAGATACAAGATTGAAGACTTCGTCCCGTGTCCGGATGGGACTTTCCTTGGCGTGGAAGGCAAGCTTGGGAATACGGATATGTAGATCTCCTACCATTGTAAGTGACTCTGTGTAACCCTAGCCCTCTCCGGTGTCTATATAAACCGGAGGGTTTTAGTCCGTAGGACAGACAACCATTACAACAATCATACCATAGGCTAGCTTCTAGGGTTTAGCCTCCTTGATCTCGTGGTAGATCCACTCTTGTACTACCCATATCATCAATATCAATCAAGCAGGAGTAGGGTTTTACCTCCATCGAGAGGGCCCGAACCTGGGTAAAAACATCGTGTCCCTTGTCTCCTGTTACCATCCGCCTAGACGCACAGTTCGGGACCCCCTACCCGAGATCCGCCAGTTTTGACACCGATAATCATCATCTTCTTAAGTGGGTATCTGGTCTCGAATGTATTCACAAAGATCTGCATGCCGCCACAGGGATGTCTCCCGAATCCTTACCCCATGGGGGCAGTGGACTCAAGGGTGACCTCGCTCCATTAGTGTGGGGTGAGCTGCCCCGGCAAGGGTCTTGCCGGGTCTGCTAGAACCACTCCCCAGCAAGGACCTTGACGGGGGAGTCCGCTTCGTCCCCTTGCTCTTTGTGGTCTTGGTCTTGGCGTCGTTCTGCTCCTTTCGGGCTTTGGCCTTACCTTGGCTCACCTCCCTTGCCCTGCTCAGTGCGGTAGTGCCCGTGGCTCAGACTGCCCGTGCACAGTTATAGGGGTACAAAAGATGCACCCCTCTTTTCGTACACCGACAGGAGCCCCCGGGCCTGGGCCACACGTAAGCGCAATCACGTCGTTGGGCTAGGCCCAAAAACAGTGCACGGGCAGGCGGGGTGGTTTTTACTGTGGTAAGTTTCTTCGCGCGCTGCGCCCCCCATGTTACCCATGCGTGGCGTGACGTGGGGGCGGGCGTGACGTGGGCGGCATGCGTGGGGTTGCTTCCCGCGGGCATGCGTCACATCACAGTTAATGTGAAAGCAGGCGTCCCGCGTTCTCCCCCATAAGAAGGAATAACCACGGGCGCGCTGCTCACTTCCCCCTTCCTTCGTGCCTTTTCCAATCTCGAAGCCGCTTCTTCTTTTCTTCCTTCCCTTGCAAGCTCTTCGTCGTCGCCTGTCGTTGCCGTTTCGCCACCCCCCTTCCTTAACCCTCTAAGCTCCTTGGCCGCCATGGCGCCCAAATTCACCAAGGGCAAGGGGTGGCTAATGGCCCTGCAACCGTGGAGCCTCCAGAGAGCGCGTTGCTGGGGGACAAGACAAAGTCCGCCTTCTTCTTCCCTTTGTCGGTCGACGTCCACGAGCTTCGGGCCTCTTTCAAGCCCTTGTGGGGAGTGAAGACGGGGGGAGAGAACTCGGGGCACCCGGCGACGCGCGTCATCCCTGCCGCTTGCACCGATCCTGCCCCAAATCGGTACCCCTTCTTCGTCGACTACTTTTCTTGCGCGTTATGCCCTTCTTTCTCCGAGTTTTTCTGCGATATGATGCACACCTTCGGTTTTCGCCTTCTGGATTTCACTCCGAATGCGGTGGCGTGCATGTCTTGCTTTGCGCATCTTTGTGAGGGCTTTGTCGGAGTGCGGCCCAACACGGCGCTCTTCCGCCATTATTTTTATCCCCGAATCCAAACCGGAGGTGCCGTCACTGGTTGCGTCGCCTCGATCCCAAGGTCCAAGGAGGCGTACCCGGATGGTGCCGTGAGAGAGAGGTGGGACGAATGCCGTAGCCGGTGGTGCTGGATTGAAGATGAAGACCCGCCGGAATTTTGCAAGGTCCGCCGGGTGCCACCGGTTCGTGGCAACGATTGGGGTGAGGTCGACGTTGCCGACGGGAGGCTCACTGTCGCCACCACCAGAATCCTTCGGCTGACCCGGGCCGGGCTCACCCTCGAGGTGATCGGGGCGGATTTCATCCGCCGCCGGATCGCCCCGCTGCACAATAAGGGGAGGCCAGCTTGGCTCTTCACGAATCCGGCCGACATCATGCGGCTCCGTCTTGGCCTCGAACACAACTTCACGGTGCTGGGGCATGCCCACTTCTGCCAGCGGCTCTTCTAGCTGGATGTGGATAGCGACGACGAGGTCAAACTGACCGGCAAGGCCGCAAACGTTGTCGTAAAGACCGGCAAGGCCGTCAAGGGGCCGCTCTTCAAGTTGCCAGCGGGGGTGGTCCCGCTGTGCAATAATTCACGCCGGTCCGAGATCATCGCCATGATGCTGGATTGCAACGCGCACGTCCCCGTCCCGAGCTGGAGGGAGCCGACGGCCGCAGATGTGCAGCAGTTCTTCGACACCTTGATTGAGGTGTATGTCAACATCGACGCCGAGCGGTGGCTTGTCATGGACACCACCCAGGCGGAGCTGGAATACATCGCCACCAGGGCGAAGGAGGCACAGCTCGCTCTGGAGGCCGGCAGTGCTGGGGGTGTGGAGGACGAAGCGCCACGGCCGCGGAGGAGGAGCAATTCTCTCTGTGGGCGGCGGCCACCTCAGAGGCCAGCAACACCGACATCGGAGCTCCGCTCGTCGAGGACGCGGCCGATGAGTCATCGGAGGAGGAGGGCGTGGCGGCGGGCTCGACGCCAGCCAGGGGAAGACGGCGAGTCCTGCGGCGGGCTGGCTCCGGCGAGCCAGTCCGACCTGGCAAGGCCACGCGGCCTCAATTGACCCTGGAGGGGTCCGGGCGGCACACGAGGGCCTCGGCAGCAAAGGGGCTGATGAAGGCCGCTGAGAAGAAGAAGAAGGCGACAGCCCCCTCCTCATCTGGGTGCACACAGACCCCCCCGCCTCCTTTGCCTCCTTCGGCGGGCGTCGACTCGGATGATGATATGGAGCTCCCCTTTGACCTCGGGCCCCTCAGCCCGGAGAGGAAAAGGAAACTGGCAGAAGAGGAGGAGATGGATGATGAGTAAGTACTCTGGTCCTTGCTGTCATTTCCATTTCCCTGAATTCGATCACTGGTCTTGATCCATTTTTGACTTTGTAGGGATGCAGGGACGTTGGCCCAGAGGGCGAAAAGGGCGAGGACCTCGGCGAGCAGCCAGCCCCTGGCTGGGGCTCCAAAGACAACACTGGTGGTGTTGAGCAGCCTGGACAACAGCCCTCGGTGCAGCCCCCAGCGTAAGTTCGTCACCCTCTTTTCGCTCGACACGCGGTAGGCGCTCGATGCCACGACGCTGACCTTGCCGGGTTTGTAGGAGGGGAGCGGCAGCAGGAGGAGCCGCAGAGGGCTACTCCTAACACACCACCCCCATCGACTACGCGCCGCGGGGGGCGTCCCCGGCAAGGGCGTCAGGCACGGAGTCCACGCCCATGGAGGAGGAGGGGATCTGAGGCGTTGGTGGCTTTGCCTCGGCGCCAAATGCTGGCAGAGAGGGGACCTCTGCTTCACGGCCCGGCACTGGTGAGTCACCCGTCCTTCATCTTCGTTCTTTTCCTTCATACTTTTCTTGGCTTCATTGCTCCCGCTGCTGCCCAGGCCCTCCTCCAACAGCACGGAGGACGTGGACACCATTGTCAGGGATATTGCTGAAGAGGCCGCGGCTGAGGATGATAAAATTGCCGCCGAGGAGGCCGCGAAGAGCGCCGCTGAGGCCGCCGCTGATGAGGCCGCCAAAAGCGCGGCCGGGGACGCCGCCGCGGGGGCCGCCGAGGCTACCGACGAGGCCTCCGCCGAGGGCGTCGGCGGTGGTCCTGCCGGGGGGACCGACAAGGCCCCTACTGAGGAAGAAGTGATTGGATGACCAGCCTCCCTCCTCCTCAGCCTCAGGCCCCGGCAGGTATCTGAACGTGGGCGATGATCTTTTCGTGCACCTCCCTGGGGCGTCAAGCCGAGCGCCCGCTGACAGAGAAATTTTCGATGACGAGGTGCTTGCCGCCACCGGGCTCGAGATTGCCGATGTGCCGGATGCTGGTGGCGATGGTTCTCCAGAGGAGCAGCTCTTCCATGCCATGGGGGCCAATTTCCAGAAGCTCCAAGTGCTCTACCGCGCTCGCTTGGACAAAGTCAAGTCCAGGGCGGCAGCGGTGGACTACGCAGAGGCGGACTTCAAGGCGCGTGTTGCCGAGACGCAGACTTGGTTCCACCAGTCTCGCGAGGAGTAGAGGGACTTCCAGGAGAAGTTGGCCCAGCGCGATGTGGAGCTCACCATGAAGCTGGCCGACATCGAGAAGGCCCAGGAGAAGGCGGCGAACTTGGCTGCCGTGGCCGAAGCCGTCCGGAACCAGCATCAAGCCGCCTTGGACTCCCAGGAGGAGGATCTCTCCGCGCGCGAGGTGAAGCTTGCCGCAATGCTCCGCGGCAAGGACGAGGAGCTCGAGGCCCTTGTCGCGCGACGGACCCATGAGCTGGAGCAGAGGCACAGAGAGGCGCTCGATGCTCAAGCCCTGGCCCACGCTAGCAGGGTGAAGGAGCTGGAGGCAGAGCGGGATGAGCTGAAGGAGCAGGCCCTCAAGCTGTCCGGCGAGAAGAACACGCTCAACCGTGCCTTGGTGGAGGCGCAAGGAACGGTCATCAGCAGGACTGGTGAGCTCTCCGAGGGGCGGGACTCCATCAGAGACCTCAAGCTAAAGCTGGAGGATCTCGAGAAGTTGTGCCGGAGAGCAGGGCTCGGGAGGAAACCTTGGCCAAGAGCCTGGAGGAGGAGAAACAGCTGCGGGCAACCGAGGCCGCCTCCCACCAAGAATATGTGGTGGGTGAGAACAGGTGGATCGTCCATCTGGAGGTCGTCGCCGGCAGGGTTACCTCGCAATTGTCCACCATGGGGTTGCCAAACGTGAGGTACGCTCCTGAGCGCAGCGAGACCGTCAACGCGAAGCTGACCCAGTTCTTCGAGGGCGTCCTCGGGGCCCTGGCCTATCTCCACTCCAACAGGATGGCCACGCTGGCCGAGGAGGCCCGGCGTCTTTGCCGGAGGGTCGTGACCAAGGTCCTCACCAAGGTGGCGTAGTGGAATCCCGATCTTGACTTTGCGGCCGCGATGAAGAGCCTGCCGGAGGGTGTTGACCCTACGGTGCTCAAGGAGCGCATCAAGCCCATCACCGACTGCATCGACGAAATCAAGAGGGTGGAAGGCCAGCACCGGGACTAGGCGTCCGATTCTTCTTTGCCGCTGCGGGTCCTCGACCAAGACAAATTTTATATTTAGTTGGAACCGCAGCAGTGATGTGATGTAATATAACTCTGAAGTACTGTTTAATTTCATGCATGTTATTTCCCCATTCAATTCCTCTTTGTATGTGTGCCCTACGCCGATCGGGAAGGCTTGCCGGCGCGAAAGCTCCAAGCGGCGTCTTGGGGACGGATCCCCATGGCCTGCCGTGTACGCGTGCGACCGGACGAGCCACCTCCCTGTTCCGAACGCGGCCGCTCGAACTGTCGAGCTTGACTCGAGTCAGAATCGAGGGTGTTGCCGATCATGGTAGGCTACTCTGCCATTCTCGATGCAGCCGCTTGAGCTATTGAGCGGACTCGAAACAGCGCAAGGGCATTGCCGATCGTGGTAGAGCCCCCTGGCGTGCAGGTTTTTTTCATACAAAGCAAACATCTCCGGGGGGAATAACCTCAGATAAAAAGGGTATTATAAGCAAGGCTTCAGTGCAACTTAGCTTTTGTCCGCGATCGCTCGAGTGCCAATCTCCTGGCCTCTTTTCTTCTTCAAAGGTACCGAAGACGAAGGAGCATCGAACTGACTGCTAAAGCCGATTCTCACAACTGCGCCACCCCTACCTGGCGCGTCAAAGATGTCGGTGGGAAACGACACCTATGGGATCACAAGAATCCCTACTGCGGTTGCGGGGCGCGGGGGTCATGAGAAGAGCGGATCAAACAGTCAGCACACGGTTCGTTTATCCAGGTTCGGGCCACGAGGATGCGTAAAACCCTACTCCTGCTTTGGTGGATTGTATCTCTGTGTTCTTGAGCTAGCTATAGGGCGCGAGGAGCTCCAAAAAGCCGAATCCTCCTCCTGGTCGCCTCGGGCCTCCTTTTATAGGAAAGGGGTTGCCACAGTGGCACACAGGAGGTGGAAAGGGTACAGTAATGCGAGTTTATCCCTCGCATTACATGACAAGGCGCATTTAATGCGCCCTGCTTAGGTGTCCTTGCTTTATCGGGGATGGGGGAGAGCCCCGTCCCGTCTGTCGCTGCTCCCTCCGGTGTTGACACGCGCCTTGGCCAGCGGTGCTTGCGGTGCCATGTAGGTAGGCACGCAGCTGAGGTGGCGCAGTGGTGGGTCTCCACAAAGATCTGCACGCCGCCAAGCAGGTGCCTGCCCAACTTGTTGGGTCGGCAGCTGCATGCAAATGGCGGTGGAGGCGCAACTGGTGCGGGCTGGCCCCACGGGTGTCCTTGGCAAGGTCCTTGCCGGGGCCCTGGCAAGGGTCTTGCCATGGCGCTTGCTGTCGTCCCCGGCAAGGCTCTTGCCGGGGGCCTTGTGGTCCTCCTTGGCTGGGATCCCGCCAAGGATCATCATCTTCTTAAGTGGGTATCTGGTCTCGAATGTCTTCACAAAGATCTGCATGCCACCACGGGGATGTCTCCCGAATCCTTGCCCCATGGGGGAAGTGGACTCAAGGGTGACCTTGCTCCGTTGGTGTGGGGCGATCTGCCCCGGCAAGGGTCTTGCCGGGACTGCTAGAACCGCTCCCCGGCAAGGACCTTGCCGAGGGAGTCCGCTTCGTCCCCTTGCTCTTTGTGGTCTTGGTCTTGGCGTCGTTCTGCTCCTTTCGGGCTTCGGCCTTACCTTGGATCACCTCCCTTGCCCTGCTCAGTGCGGTAGTGCCCATGGGGAACATGCCACCTTTGGGGTAGGTTTGGGTATAAGCTTCTCACAAACCTTAGATTCTCACAACAAGCGTGATGGTTTCGGTAGGGAACATGCCACCTTTGGGGACGAAACGATATCCGTTGCCTCTTATTGCTTTCAAAATCTTTTGAGTATCAAGATAGAACAACATGAGTGTTGTGTTCAATTTTGGAATTTTTTGGGGTTCGTTTGGATATTTTTATACATTAACTGGGTTTTCGAGGCATTTTATGCGCATAATTCAAATTTGAACTACATGCACATTCTCCAGTGCATATAAACTGGTTGGGAAATCAAACATGTGTACTTGGTTGCATGCTTAGGTCCCATGCAAGAAATGGGAATGAATTTCACACACCCTGCCACCGTCACTCGGCCGCAAACATTGAGATACCTAATTTTTAAATTCTAGTAAATCCAAAACTTGTCTGAAATTCATGAAACTTGGCATGCTATCATGGAGCGGCATCAACATGCCGTGGTAAAAATTTTGTCCCATTTGGGGCAGGTTTGGATATAAGCTTCTCACAAACTAGAACTTCTCACAACAAGCGTGATGGTTTCGGTAGGGAACATGCCACCTTTGGGGACG
Source organism: Triticum aestivum (assembly GCF_018294505.1). Lineage (NCBI taxonomy): Eukaryota > Viridiplantae > Streptophyta > Magnoliopsida > Poales > Poaceae > Triticum > Triticum aestivum. Next base: position 123,966,649 of record NC_057804.1, read on the forward strand.
AAACGATATCCGTTGCCTCTTATTGCTTTCAAAAAAATTGGAGTGTCAACATAGAACAACAGGAGTGTTGTGTTCAATTTTGGAATTTTTCGGCGTTCTTTTGGACATTTTTACACATTAACTTGGTTTTCCAGGCATTTTATGCGCATAATTCAGATTTGAATTACATGCACATTCTCCAGTTCATATAAACTGGTTGAAAAATGAAATATGTTTCCTTATTTTCATGCTTAGGTCCCATGCAAGAAATGGGAATGAACTTCACGCACCCTGCCACCGTCACTCGGCCGCAAACATTGAGATACCTACTTTTTAAATTGTAGTAAATCCAAAACTCGTCTGAAATTCATGAAACTTGGCATGCTATCATGGAGCGGCATCAGCATGCCATGGTAAATTTTTTGTCCCATTTGGGGCAGGTTTGGGTATAAGCTTCTCACAAACCAGAGCTTCTCACAACAAGCGTGATGGTTTCGGTAGCTAATGTCCCACCTTTGGGGATGAAACGATATCCGTTGCCTCTTATTCCATGCAAAAAATTTCGAGTCTCAACATAGAACAACAGGAGTTTTGTGTTAAAGTTTGGAATTTTTCGGGGTTTGTTTGGACATTTTTATACATTAACTGCATTTTCCAGGCATTTTATGCGCATAATTCAAATTTGAACTACATGCACATTCTCCAGTGCATATAAACTGGTTGGAAAATGAAATATGTGTCCTTGGTTGCATGCTTAGGTCACATGCAAGAAATGGGAATGAATTTCACACACCCTACCACCGTCACTCGGCCGCATACATTGAGATACCTGGTTTTTAAATTCTAGTAAATCCAAAACTCGTCTGAAATTCATGAAACTTGGCATGCTATCATGGAGCGGCATGAGCATGCCGTGGTAAATTTGTTATCCCATTTGGGGCAGGTTTGGGTATAAGCTTCTCACAAACCAGAGCTTCTCACAACAAGCGTGATGTTTTCGGTAGCTAACGTGCCACCTTGGGGACGAAACGATATTTGTTGCCTCTTATTGCTTTCAAAATGTTTCGAGTCTCAACATAGAACAATAGGAGTGTTGTGTTAAATTTTGGAATTTTTTGGGGTTTGTTTGCACATTTTTATACATTAACTGGGGTTCCCAGGCATTTTATGTGCATAATTAAAATTTGAACTACATGCACATTCTCAAGTGCATATAAACTGGTTGAAAAATCAAATATGTGTCCTTGGTTGCATGCTTAGGTCCCATGAAAGAAACGGGAATGAATTTCACACACCCTGCCACCGTCACTCGGCCGCATACATTGAGATACCTGGTTTTTAAATTCTAGTAAATCCAAAACTTGTCTGAAATTCTTGAAACTTGGCATGCTATCATGGAGTGGCATCAGCATGCTGTGGTAAATTTTTTGTCCCATTTGGGGCAGGTTTGGGTATAAGCTTCTCATAGACCAGAGCTTCTCACAACAAGCGTGATGGTTTCGGTAGGTAACGTGTCATTTTTTGGGGACGAAATGATATCCGTTGCCTCTTATTGCTTTCAAAATCTTTCGAGTCTCAACATAGAACAACAGGATTGTTGTTTTAAATTATGGAATTTTTCGGGGTTCGTTTGGACATTTCTATACAATAACTGGGTTTCCCAGGCATTTTATGCGCATAATTAAAATTGGAACTACATGCACATTCTCAAGTGCATATAAACTAGTTGGAAAATCAAATATGTGTCCTTGGTTGCATGCTTAGGTCCCATGCAAGAAATGGGAATGAATTTCAAACACCCCGCCACCGCCACTCGGCCGCAAACATTGAGATACATGGTTTTTAAATTCTAGTAAATCCAAAACTCGTCTAAAATTCATGAAACTCTGCATGCTATCATGGAGCAGCATCAACATGACGTGGTAAATTTTTTGTCCCATTTGGGGTAGGTTTGGGTATAAGCTTCTCACAAACCTTAGATTCTCACAACAAGCGTGATGGTTTCGGTAGGGAACATGCCACCTTTGGGGATGAAACGATACCCGTTACCTATTATTGCTTTCAAAACTTTTCGAGTGTCAATATAGAACAACATGAGTGTTGTGTTCAATTTTGGATTTTTTTGGTGTTCGTTTGGACATTTTTATACATTAACTGGGTTTCCCAGGCATTTTATGCGCATAATTCAAATTTGAACTACATGCATATTCTCAAGTGCATATAAACTGGTTGAAAAATCAAATCCGTGTCCTTGGTTGCATGCTTAGGTCCCATGCAAGAAATGGGAATGAATTTCAAACACCCTGCCACCGCCTCTCTGCCGCAAACATTGAGATACATGGCTTTTAAATTCTAGTAAATCCAAAACTCGTCTGAAATTCATGAAACTTGGCATGCTATCATGGAGCAGCATCAACATGCCGTGGTAAAATTTTTGTCCCATTTGGGGCAGGTTTGAGTATAAGATTCTCACAAACCTTAGCTTCTCACAACAAGCGTGATGGTTTAAGTAGGGAATGTGCCACCTTTGGGGACGAAATGATATCCGTTGCCTCTTATTGGTTTCAAAAAATTTCTAGTGTCAACATAGAACAACAGGAGTGTTGTGTTTACTTTTGGAATTTTTCGGGGTTCGTTTGGACATTTTTATACATTAACTGAGTTTTCTAGGCATTTCATGTGCATAATTAATATTTGAACTACATGCACAAGCTCAAGTGCATATAAATTAGTTGAAAAGTCAAATATGTGTCCTTCGGGGCATGCTTAGGTCCCATGCAAGAAATGGGAATGAATTTCAAACACCAGGTCACTGTTGATTGCAGACAAAACGTTGAGATACTTTGTTTTTAAATTCTAGTAAATCCAAAACTCGTCTGAAATTCATGAAACTTGGCATGCTATAATGGAATGGCGCCCGACATGTTGAGGTATATTTCGTGTCCATTTTGAGAGAAGGCGCACTCGAATAACAGCAAACAAAGGCATTTTGAAACAAATAGCTACCACTGTAACATCTCAAACGTTTTGTATAATTTAAATTGCGTGCATTCTGTTAACCATTCATGTGACGCCACATGTCTTGGTTTTAATGGATGTTGGAGGTGCCGTGCGGACAGCTGCTTGACCTTGACTGAACGGGAGGCGTGTGAGCGCCGTCCGGTGCACAGGCTGGCCGAGAGGCGTGCAAGCTGTCCTCGAATGCGCAGGCTCACCGGGAAGCATGCGAGCTATATGCTGCACAGGCTCACTAGGAAGCGAGCCCTTTGACTTCCATGGCCGCCAGCCTTGCTTGCGTCCTCTCCATTAATGGCGCCCAAGCCAAAGTTTAATTCGGTTTTTAAATATAAAACACTCATCGCAAACATTTTAGTTCCCGTATGCAAACCGACAGCTTCCCTAGGAAGCCAAGGGAAAATGTGCCGCACAGGATTTGTGCAGCTCTTGATCACAAGCGTTTTAGATAGAACACCCGTATGCCAAGTGAGAGCTATGGTCTTCCCCCTTAAGTCAAGGGAAAATCCATAGCGCAGGATTTGAGCATCCCTTCAACGCAGACGGTTGTTTTGGATGACCCGTGTGCAACCACGTACAAACAATTTGGTAAGATTTTCATCTGTCATGTTAGGTATGTTGCCATTTGTCAAACTGGAAAGATTTACATTTGTTGATCTAGTAACGTTGCCATTTGTCAATCCTTGTAACACTGCGATTTGTGAAAATATGCAGCTAGAAATCACTAGCACTATCTAATTTTTGCAACTAAAATTCAGTAATTAAGCATAGATTTCATTCATAGATTAAGAAGTCGCTCTTAATTTATACAAACAATTCAACTTGACAGCTGAACTGACCAAACTTTTCCCCAATTGTTGCCAACCACGTACTGAAATAGCTAGTTCAACTATATATACTAGCTAATTTTAAGTACGTTGTACAGTTCGACCACACATCTATAGTTAGATGAACTGAACAAAATAGCCCTAAATACTACTACTACCACGGAGGGGCTTTGTGCTACTTCCGGCAGCCTCTCCTCTGCCGAGCACGCTCAGTAAGAGGCAGAGGAAGAGGAGGAGCCTACCGATGAGCTCGAGAAATGCAATACGATGCATGCCGCTGCTGCACGTTCAGCGACACTTGCTAGCTCGAACGCCCATTGCCGCTCCAGACGATCCCTCTCGAAGCGGCCAGACTGCTCGTACATCTCCTAATTCATCGCCTCTGCATCGGCGTGTGTCGCGGCCACGGCTGTGGTAATGCTCTTTGCATGCTCGACGAGGCGCTCCTCCTCCTCCCACAGGAACTCGATGTAGCGCACAAGGTCGCTGACGCACGTGCAGCCCTCCACCTCCGCCTCCCTCCTTCGGGCGGCGGTGGTGGAGCGGGTGATGATCCCGGCGGTCGATGGTGGGCTGGCAGCCACGACGACCGATGATGGGGTGGTGGCCACGACCACCACCTCCCGCCTTCAGGCCGTGGTGGCGGAGCGGGCGATGGCCACGGTGCCCGCAGTGGGGTGGCGGCCACGACGGCCACCTCCCGCCTTCGGGCCGCGGTGGCGGAGTGGGAGATGGCTCTGGCTTTCGACGGTGGTGTGGGGGCAACGGTGCCCGACAACAGCTGCGGACGGGCAGCGGCGGCAGAGCGTGTGGTGGGCGTTCCACGCACACCCAACAAGGACTCCACACGCACTACACTATGCTGCCGCCATGGTGTAGCCTCCCAGCTGGAGCTGTCCTCTGATGACGGCGGAGTGGCTGAGCGACGACGACGGACCGGTGCCATTGGCCATTGTGGGAGAAGTAGACGAGATAAGCTAAAGGGAGGGAGGGGAAAATGCGACGCAGGACTCGCCGGCCGTGAGGTTTTTTATAGCAGGCCGGTAAGCATTGGGATTTTGGGGGATTACATCGAGTTGGGCGGGAAGCTTGCGCGGGAACCTGTGAGGTTGCGAGGGAACGAGCTCACCGATGATTCATTGGCGCCACCGTTTGGCCAAAAGAGCGCCCCCGCGCGCTGCACCCACCTTCATATCCACATGGCCCGTGGTGACTGTCGGTGTACAAAAATAGGGGTGCACTTTTTGTACCCCTATAACTATGCATGGGCAGTCTGAGCCACGGGCACCACCACACTGAGCAAGGCAAGGGAGGTGAACCAAGGTAAGACCAAAGCTCGAGAGAAGCAGAACGACGCCAAGACCAAGACCATAAAGAGCAAAGGGGACGAAGCGGACTCCCCCGGCAAGATCCTTGCTGGGAGGCGGTTTTAGCAAACCCGACAAGACCCTTCCCGTGGCAGCTCGCCCCACACCTACGGAGCGAGTCACCCTTGAGTCTACTGCCCCCATGGGGCAAGGATTCGGGAGACATCCCCGTGGTGGCATGCAGATCTTTGTGAAGACATTCAAGATCAGATACACACTTTAGAAGATGATGATCTTTGGCGGGATCCCAGCCAAGGAGGACCACAAGGCCCCGGCAAGAGCCTTCCGGGGATGACAGCGGGCGCCACGGCAAGACCCTTGCCGGGGCCCCGGCAAGGCCCTTGCCAAGAACACCCGTAGGGCCACCATCAGGCCCACGCCAATCAAACCTCCAGCGCAGTTCGCATGCAGCTGCCGACCCAACCAGCTGGGCAGGCACCTGCGTAGCGGCCTGCAGATCCTCGTGGAGACCCACCACTGCGCCACCTCAGCTGCCTGCCTGCCTACATGGCACCGCGGGCACCGCTGGCCAGGGCGCATGTCGACACGAGAGGGAGGGGCGACGGACGAGACAGGGCTCTCCCCCATCCCCGATAAAGCAAGGACACCTAAGCAAGACGCATTATATGCGCCTTGTCATGTAATGCGGGGGATAACCTCGCATCACTGTACCCTTTCCACCTCTTGTGTGCCACTGTGGCAACCCCCTTCCTATAAAAGGAGGCCCGAGGCGACCAGGAGGAGGATTCGGCTTTTTGGAGCTCCTCACGCCCCATAGCTAGCTCAAGAACACAGATATACAATCCACCAAAGCAGGAGTAGGGTTTTACGCATCCTCGCGGCCCGAACCTGGATAAACGAACTGTGTGCTATCTGTTTGATCCGCTCTTCTGTAACATCCCAAATTTTCAATTTGGAATGTTATACATTAGATCATTATTGCATATCATATTTTATTTGCTTTTGGTTTCGATCCTAGAAATTCTACGCAACTCAAGGACCCACGGAGAGAGTTGGGGGATTTCGTTATTTCAATATTTGAGTTTTCTCAAATTTTGAGAATACGATCATTTGATTTTATTTATTTTGTCATCAAATATTTCTATTACAAAAATATGAGAGAGGGAATAAAATGACTTTCCCAAAATAAAGAAATATTGAGGATTTAATAAAGAAAATCTAATAAGATTTTATTTCGGAGTTTTTCGCTATTTTATTTGAATTTAGGAAAAATATCCGTTTTCCAAAATTGGATTTAGGCTCCAAATAAATGTTCACTTTGTCCAGCTTGATTTTAGAAGTCGGGGAAAATTTATTTCTGGATTTTTGGAGTCTGTTTAGTATATCTTTTCATTTTTTTCCTTTTTTTCTGCGTGTTAATATTAAAAAACGCGCACCGACCTAACCGGGCCGTGTCCGCCCGGGACTCTGGCCCAGTAGGCTTTATAAGCCGGGGCAGCCCACCCGAGCCAAACCCTAGCCCCGCCCCGCTGTTGCCGCCACCGCCAGCGCCCGCCGCCGCGACGCCTCGCCGGACCCCGCCACCGACGCTGCCGCCCCACCGCACGCCGCCCGAGGTTCACCTCGCCTCGAAATCCGTGCCCCATTTTTTCTCGAAACACCGTTTGGTTTTCCATCGGTTTTTTTAAGTTTTTCGTTTTTTATTAGATCGGTTTTATTTTTCGGTTTAGTCTAATTAGCGAGCGTTCGTTCGTTCGTTCGTTTTAACGAACATATTCGTCGATTGGATCCGGATAACGAACGTCCGTTCGTTAATCCGTTCATCGTTTTTCTTTTTCTCGGATTTTCCGCGATTATTTTCTGATCGTGATTTCTGATCCGATTTTCGTTTTAGTATAACTTTTCGCTCGTTTATCGGAATCGGGCGATTCAAGCGCCTGGAGTTTCGTCTCGAAACCCTCTATCTGTTTAAGCAACTTAAACAAGTTTTTTCTTCTGTAAAATTTGACTTAGATCCAGATTAGTATAACAAATTTGTTTTCTTTCGCCGTTTGACTTTCGTTGCTTTGTTCGATTTGATTCTTTTTGCAAACCGGAGTTCTTAAGTTGAACTTTCTGGTTAGATCTCTTATTTGAGTTTTACCTGTGCATTAGATGAGTACTTATTGTATGCTTGTTTGTTTGTTTGCGATAGAATACCCAGAGTGCGCCGCCTGTTACTTCGAATCTCTAGGTTTCGCGGATCATTAGCAAGGCAAGTAACACTTTGATCATACCTCTTTTACTACCCAGTTTTATTGCATTAGATCAATCCTCAAACACTTCATGATTAGGATCTAATTAAATTATGGGATGGGAAGTAGTTGAGGTAGTACCTATTACCTGTTTATTATGAAACCTTTGGGAGTTACTTCTACGTTTGCTTATTATGCCATGCTATGCTAGTAGACGTGGATTGGGTGAGTGATATCCATGACAGATGTGAGTTTTGTTAATTAACGGTTTATCTAAGGTGGCAACTTAAACACACATCTGGGTGGATTCAGGCACCTGGTTTCCAGGACTTGCCTGTTTTCTTTTGGACCGCCACCCAGGCTCAAAGGGATCATGAGATTATTCATGCTAGAAACTTCCGTGTGCAGCCACAAGCAATTATGGGCTCTGGCATAGTTGACTAAGTCGTGCGAACTCTTACAATGGTAGACTAGCAGATGTAGGGGATGTAGGTTAGTACGGTCTATCACGTCGTAAGGTGCTAGCGCTTCTGAAAGACTATGTCTCGGTCATCCGTTTCTCAAACACCCTGTAGTGCGAGAATCCCAATGGAGGCGATCGAGTCTTGTGGGGAAAAGTGCGCAAACCTCTGCAGAGTGTACAAACTAATCATGGTTAGCCGTGTCCCCGGTTATGGACGTTTTGGGTATCTAGTATTTGGATATCATGTGAATCTCATCATGTTACTCTAAATTAATGTTGTTGGGTTTTAATGATGATTACTTTAATTGGGATTGAGGATGCTGTCAACCATTCTCAATGTTTAACAACCACCATGATAGTTAAACAAATTTATTCCTTTGCAGTAGGGAAAAACTAGCTTTACGCAAAAACTGTAACCATTGAGCTTTCCACTAGCCATATATGCATGTAGTATAGCTTTTTTTTTATTACTCTCTGTGTGTTACATTGCCAGCATATTCCACATGCTGACCTGTTTTCGGGCTGCAACGTTTCATGTTGCAGACTTTTCAGACGACGAGTAAGGTGCCTTTAGGTCGTGGTTCTATACTCAGTGATGCCGTTGGAGTTGATGGACTCACTTATCTTCCAAGCCTTCCGCTGTTTTCGTTATTAGATGGCCTTAAGCCATATTTATTGTAATAAGTTCTCTTTGAGACATTCCATGCAATAAGTGTGTGATTGCTACTCTGTTATAAATCCTTCAAAGTACTATGTGGTGTCAGCATTACTGATCCAGGGATGACACCTGAGCACAGAGGTCAGACTGTTTGAGGTCTGGTCGCTACAGAGATGGTATCAGAGCACACGCTGAGTGTTGGACAAGACCACTAAGCTAAAGCCCTAGATCACTACTCTCTTCTCTTTTCTGACTCCTCATCTTTTCTACTCTTTTAGGATGACAGAAGCGAGGATCAAGTTCACCCAGCCGGATGAAGATACACCTTTTGGACGACACCTGAAGGAAGTCACTAAGTACCTAAACATTGGAATACCAAGCTTCACCGGGACCTACAACGCCACTTTACCCGAAGAGGAGCGTTGAAAGATTCAAGCTCAAGTTCTAGGAAGGACGTTCACGCCAGCCAGGAAGCCCATAGAGTGTGTTTTCAATGCACCAACCTGGATTCTGGGAAAGAGCATGGCAGCTCACATAACCATGGGACGCATTGGAGAAGTTTATCAAGAAGACCTCAAGGACACTATCTACTAGATTTGCGGACGCTGAGATGAACAATGGGAGATAGTTAGCACCAAGAAGGATAGATCCATTGCAGCATTCATCCAGGAGTTAAACCAGCACATTTGACGCCAGGAGAACCAAATGTGTGCAGACATGATGGAGTTGAAGAAAGCAAAAGCCAAGATTATTGAGCTAGAAGGTGAACTGAAGGCCACTCGCAAGGACTACATGGATGAGATTGTAGCTCTAGTGAGACAAAACGACGATCTTAAGGAGAAGATTGAAGAACTCATGGGGAATTCAGCACCCGGAGGAGAAGATGAAGATTGCACCTGTCCAGAGAACTACATCATCATCGACGACACTGATTCCGATCCTAGTGATGATGATTTTGAAGAAGAAGCTGGAGAAGATATCATGGAGTCTTCATCAGAGCAGTTTTTCTAGTAGACTACCATAACAGTAGTAGTGTTCCACCATGTATATAGTATAGTCCACGCACTTTTGAGATAGTTCTAGACCGATTGTATGCCCTTGTTTGATTGAATGAAGTGATTTTGTGTGCATTTGCCTCATGTGCATTTGGGTAGTGTTTTCTCTTAGACCTAATTCTATTCTTAATTCTCATCTTTTCTAAACCCTCAGATGCCTCCGAGACGTGACAATGGATTTGCTTTTCCACCGGAGCTCACTCAGTTGATCCAGTAGCAGAATGCTTTGATGCAGTTGTTAGTCCAGAACCAGAACAACAACAACAACAACAACAACAACAACAACAACAACCCACCGCCGCCACCACCAGTTGATCACTTAACCCGTTTTCTTAGGCTGAATCCACCGGTGTTTTCCAGTAGCACCGAGCCGATATTAGCAGATGATTGGCTCCGCAAGACAGGGAGGGAGTTGACCACTGCAGGATGTACAAATGGGGAAAAAGTGAAGTTTGCCGCACATTAGCTTCAAGGACCCGCAGCAGCATGGTGGGAGAATTTTACAGCCACTTACCCTGTGGATACTGTCACAGGGGATCAGTTTCAGCAAGCTTTCCATACTGCCCATGTTTCAGCAGGAGCTATGGCCATGAAGAAGCGTGAGTTTCGCAACTTGCGCCAAGGAGGACGGATAGTTAGCCAGTATGTGGATGTCTTTAGTAAGTTAGCATGTTATGCCCCAGATGACGTTGCTACAGATGCAGCTAAGCAGGAGAAGTTTCTGGAAGGACTGAATGACGAGCTGAGCATGCAGTTGATGGTAGCAAGTTTGAACAACTACCAGGAGCTGGTAGATCGTGCTCTTATGATTGAGGGGAAGCAGCAGCAGATTGAAAACCGCAAGAGGAAGTATGGACAGGGGAAGTACAACTCAGGAGCTCAGCAAAAGCCCCGTCTTACCCCTAAACCGGGAGTTCATTTTCAGCATACCCATGGAGGAGGTAGCTCGCACAACCATAATGGCCACAACAATGGTAACGGGAATGGAGGAAGCAACGGCCAGAACCGTAAAACCCCATCCACCCCAGCCAAGAGAGACCTGAGCCAGATCACATGTTATAAGTGTTCGAAGACAGGACATTATGCCAATGAATGTCCTGAAGGCCAGAATGGCAATGGAAGCTCTGGAAAGAAGCCAAACCCTTTCAACAGGGGACAGGTGAACCACGTTAGCGTGGAGGAGGTTGAAGCTCAGCCTGATGCAGTAATAGGTAAGTTTTTGGTTAAGTCATTTACTGCACTCGTTCTTTTTGATACTGGTGCATCGCATTCATACATCTCAAGGGGATTTGTGGATAAGTATAACCCGCCAACCCAAGCCCTTAGGTCACCCATGTTAGTAACCTCGCCTGGAGCAGAGTATATGGCTAGTCGATGGTGTGATCGGTTACCATTAAGGATTGGTAACTATGTGTTTCCCTCGGACCTAATAGTATTGGAATCTCAAGGACTGGATGTGATATTAGGCATGGATTGGTTGTCAAAGTATGAAGGGAACATTGAATGTGCTAGTAAGACAATCTTGCTTACGACGCCAGAAGGAAGAAGGATCAAGTATGTATCCTGGCATGTGCCGAAAAGGATTCAAGTAAATTCCTTAACAAGAGTTGTGCAGGAGGAAGTACCAGTGGTAAAGGATTTCCCTGATGTATTTCCAGAAGAGTTGCCAGGCATGCCACCAGATAGAGACATTGAGTTTTTGATTGAGCTTTTGCCAGGCACAGGGTCAATATCGAAGCGACCATACAGGATGCCCGCAAAGGATTTGGTGGAGATTAAGAAGCAGATCAAGGAGTTACTAGATAAAGGTTACATTCGCCCAAGTTCCTCGCCTTGGGGATCCCCAGTACTTCTAGTGGAAAAGAAGGATGGATCGTTAAGGATGGTTGTTGATTATCGTGGATTGAACGAGGTAACAATCAAGAACAAGTACCCGCTACCAATGATCAATGATCTATTTGATCGATTGCAAGGAGCTAAAGTGTTTTCCAAGATCGATTTGCGATCAGGGTACCATCAGCTGAAGATACGAGAGCAGGACATACATAAGACAACTTTCACCACAAGATATGGACTTTATGAGTATACTGTTATGTTATTTGGTCTGACTAATGCACCTTCCTATTTTATGAACATGATGAACAAAGTGTTTATGGAGTTTTTGGATAAGTTCGTCGTGGTGTTCATTGATGATATTCTGGTTTATTCGAAGAATGAAGAAGAACATAAGCAACATTTGCGATTAGTACTTGAGAAGCTCAGAGAACGTCATTTATATGCCAAGTTCAGCAAATGTGAGTTTTGGTTGAAGGAAGTAGGATTCCTCGGACACGTTATATCCGGAGAAGGAATAGCAGTTGACCCCACAAAGGTTATCACTATGACCAATTGGGAAGCACCGACAACAGTTGGAGAGATCCGGAATTTCCTTGGACTTGCAGGATACTACCGGAGATTTATTGAGAACTTCTCAAAGATTGCAAAGCCTATGACGGAGTTGCTAAAGAAGGATACCAAGTTCATATGGACTGAGGAGTGTGAGGCTAGTTTCCAGGAGTTGAAGAAACGTTTGGTCACCTCACCAGTGTTGATTCTGCCAGATCAGACCAAGGATTATGAGGTGTATTGCGACGCTTCACGTCGAGGACTTGGAGCAGTGCTTATGCAGGAGGGAAGAGTTGTTTCGTACGCTTCACGACAACTGAAGGCTCACGAATTGAATTATGCCACGCATGATTTGGAGTTAGCAGCAGTAGTGCATGCATTGAAAACATGGAGACATTTCCTCATTGGAAATCATTGTGAGGTGTACACGGATCACAAGAGTTTGAAGTACATTTTCATGCAGAAGGAGTTGAACCTCAGACAAACGAGATGGTTGGAGCTCATCAAGGATTATGATATGAGATTGCATTGCCATCCCGGAAAGGCTAATGTAGTAGCTGACGCATTGAGCCGTAAGAGTCATGTCAATACACTAATGACGGGAGAAATACCAAAGGAGTTAGCCGAGGATCTTCGTGAGCTATGTTTGGAAATAGTTCCTAGAGGCTATGTAGCAGCATTGGAGATTCAGTCCACTTTGATGGATAGAATCAGAGAAGCTCAGAAGACTGACAAGGAGATTGCCTCTATCAAGGAGAAAATGAGCGAAGGAAAAGCTAAAGGATTTCGTGAAGATGAGCACGATAACCTATGGTTTGAAGACCGTGTTTTTGTGCCCAATGACCCGGAGATCAGGAAGTTGATTCTGCAAGAGGCACATGATTCACCATATTCGATTCACCCATGAAATACCAAGATGTATTTGGATTTGAAGGATACTTTCTGGTGGACCAGAATGAAGAAAGATATTGCGGAGTATGTAGCAGTTTGTGATGTATGTCAGAGAGTAAAGGCAGAGCATCAGAAGCCAGCAGGATTGTTGCAGCCATTGCCGATACCTGAATGGAAGTGGGATAAGTTAGGCATGGATTTTATCACGGGATTACCAAGGACTCGTTCCGGCTATGACTCGATTTGGGTTGTAGTTGATCGGTTGACGAAGGTAGCTCATTTCATCCCGGTAAAGACCACTTACACTAGTGCTAAGTTGGCAAAGATATACATGACCAGGATCGTATGTCTGCATGGAGTTCCGAGGAGTATCGTATCAGATAGAGGAACCCAGTTTACCTCAAAGTTCTGGAAGCAGTTGCGCGAATTTTTGGGTACCAGGCTAGAGTTCAGTACATCTTTTCATCCACAGACAGATGGACAGACCGAGAGAGTCAATCAGATTTTGGAGGATATGCTGAGAGCTTGTGTGCTAGATTACGGATCTAGTTGGGATGACAATTTGCCATATGCAGAGTTCTCTTATAACAACAGTTATCAAACCAGTTTGAAGATGGCCCCTTTCGAAGCCTTGTACGGAAGGATGTGCAGGACACCATTATCGTGGGACGAAGTTGGAGACCGCCAGTTGTTTGGACCTGATTTGATTAAGGAGTCTGAACAGAAGGCGAAGTTGATTCGCGATAGGCTCAAGGTAGCACAGTCCAGGCAGAAGAGCTACGCAGATTCTAAACGCAAGGAGAGAGTTTACAAAGTTGGAGACAGAGTTTATCTTCGAGTATCTCCACTTCGGGGAATTAAGCATTTTGGAGTTAAGGGAAAGTTAGCGCCACGATTTGTAGGACCATACCGAGTTTTGGAGCGTATGGGAGAAGTGGCCTACAAGTTGGAATTGCCCGAACGATTGTCAGGGGTTCATGATGTGTTCCACGTTTCTCAATTGAAGAAGTGCCACGCAGAGATGGCTGGCATACCTTTGAGAGACACTGTGCCATTGGAAGCAATTCAGTTGGATAACAATTTAACCTATGAGGGGAAACCAGTTAACATTCTCGAGTTTGCCAGCCGAGTCACCCGCAGCAAGGTTATGAAGTTTTGCAAGGTTTAGTGGAGCCACCACACGGAGGACGAAGCCACCTGGGAACAAGAGGAAGATTTTCTCAAGGACCACCCTCATCTATTTTCTAGCCAACCCGAATCTCGAGGGCGAGATTCATCTTAAGGGAGGTAGGTTTGTAACATCCCAAATTTTCAATTTGGAATGTTATACATTAGATCATTATTGCATGTCATATTTTATTTTCTTTTGGTTTCGACCCTAGAAATTCTACGCAACTCATGGACCCACGGAGAGAGTTGGGGGATTTCGTTATTTTCATATTTGAGTTTTCTCAAATTTTGAGAATAGGATCGTTTGATTTTATTTATTTTATCATCAAATATTTCTACTAAAAAATATGAGAGAGGGAATAAAATGATTTTCCCAAAATAAAGAAATATTGAGGATTTAATAAAAAAATCAAATAAGATTTTATTTCGGAGTTTTTCGCTATTTTATTTGAATTTAGGAAAAATATGCGTTTTTCAAAATTAGATTTAGGCCCCAAATAAATGTTCACTTTGTCCGGCTTGATTTTAGAAGTCGGGAAAAATTTATTTCGGGATTTTTGGAGTCCGTTTAGTATTTCTTTTTCTTTTTTTCTTTTTTCTACGCGTTAATATTTAAAAAACGTGCACCAACCTAATCGGGCCGTGTCCGCCCGGGACTCTGGCCCGGCAGGCTTTATAAGCCGGGG